>NW_015505801.1:188797-252843 GCF_001515645.1 Sinocyclocheilus grahami | reverse complement strand
AGAGATACAGAGAGAGAGAGAGAGAGAGAGAGAGAGAGAGAGAGAGAGAGAGAGAGAGGGAGAGAGAGAGAGAGAGAGAGAGAGAGAGAGAGAGAGAGATGGAGAGATGGAGAGAGAGAGAGAGAGAGAGAGAGATGGAGAGAGAGAGAGAGAGAGGGAGAGAGAGAGAGAGAGAGAGAGAGAGAGAGAGAGAGAGAGAGAGAGAGAGAGAGAGAGAAGACTATAAGAAGTAGACTTCCTGAGCACTGCAGTGCCACAGAATTTGAAAGGGAGTGAGAGAGAGGTTAGACTGGGATTATAAAAAATGGCCTCCTGAGATGTATGGAAATAGCACCCTACATCCTGTTTTACACACACAGACACACACACACACAATTTAGACCTAGTATGCAGAAAAAGACTTCGGTGACTTTTGCCAAGGCCCCAAGCACAGGGTCACAGTAAACACACACCGTTCCAAAGTTTGGGGCCATCGGGATTTAAAAAAAGAAATGAATAGGCTACTTAATAGGCTTGCTTTTATTCAGCAAGGATGCATTAAATTAACTAAAAGTGATAGTAAAGACATATAAAAGATTTTGTTTTCAAATGAATGTTTTCCTTTTGAACTCATCAAAGATTTTGAAATTCATCAAAGATTTCTGAAATTATCCTGTATTATGAATTCCACACAAATATTAAGCAGCACAACTGTTTCAACATTGATAAGAAAAAAATGTTTCTTGAGCAGCAAATCAGCCTATTAGAATGATTTCTGAAGAATCATGTGACACTGAAGACTGAAGTAATGGCTGCTAAATATAAAGCTTGGCCATGACAAGAATAAACTACACTTTAAAATATATTCAAATAGGAAAAAAATAATAATATTTCACAATATTACTGTTTGATCAAATAAATGGTGAGCATAAGAGACTTCTTTCAAGAAACATTTTATCTCACACTTTTGAACAGTAGTGTCCATAAACTGTGTTCTAGCATTGCTTGGGTGGTAACAAATACTTTCCTTCAAATGTCTGCCATTATTCAGGTAGCTGGGTTAAAAGAAATCAACTTTACCTTGCTCACCAAGACTCTCTTTAAACTGCTGCACTGCTATTACAGTAAAGAGAAACTTGCTGACAGTTTAGTTTAAGCTCTTGCGACAGTTTTATACAAGCAATGCATACTTGCATTTCTTTACGAATTGCCTCTAACCCATTTCAGAATGCAATGATGCACAAAATAGAGCTTGCAAAGCTAGAAGCATCAGTGTAGTGACACTTGTTTTGGACCTAAGCCTCACCTACCTTCCATAGGAGTGTTGCTATCAGGGCGATTGGCAAAAACCACATCCACATACTCCAGCTGTAACCTCTGCAAAGAACCCTTCAGACCTACAGAGAGAAAACACAGAGAGAAAGCATAAGAAAATGTGCATGTTTTTTTGTATTCAGAGTATAATTTGTTTGGTTGGTGTGAAAGTGAATCCAAAACTGCATCTAAATCCACTAGAAAAGATGGTCTGGGATCCGTTTAGTATGCTGTAGGAAAGACGCTCATCAAATAACAGCTTCAATTTTGGTCTGTTCCTCACACAAAACTATCAAATGGTTTGGATATGACATGGAATATAATGCACGAGTTGTATGAATCACATTTGTGATAATTCTATGCTGCTTTTTTTCATTTTTGGAGCTCAAACAGCCCCAATTTCCATTCACTTTCATTCAAAGAGCAGTATAAACATTCTGCCTAATACAATATTTGTTGTTTTGTGGGAAAAAAAGGTTTGAAGCAACACGAGGGCAAGTAAATTAAATTTCATTCAGCTATGAAACAGGAAAGATTAAAAATGATGACACCATCTCATATAGTTGCCTAAGGACCTACATTCATTCTTAGCTGCTATCTGACAGCCAGAAGTGTGAAAAGACATAGAGGGATGAGAGGAGAGAGGAAATTCAGACAGAGCAAAAATAGGATCAGGTGAGCAGTTGAGAGAGGATTAGAAAAGTACAGCTTTGTAGACACCAGAGAAGAGGAAGAGAAACACGATGAGGAAGCAGAAAAAGGATGAATGATTGAGTCTGACTGTCACATCATTGCCCCATTCAGAAACAGAGAGAGAGACAGAGAACAAACACTGAGGGACAGTTCATAACATATATTATGCACTGTAAGCAATATGTTTATTTGTGTTTATCTATAGACTAGGGGTATATCAATGACCATAATGATATCGTCCAATATATATAGATATCGGGCAGTCATGGCCTAATGGATAGAGAGTCGGACTTGTAACCTGAAGGTCACGGGTTCAAGTCTCAGGTCCGGCAGGGATTGTAGGTGGGGGGAGTGAATATCCAGCGCTCACTCCACCTTCAATAACATAACTGAGGTGAGACCCTTGAGCAAAGCACCGAACCCCCAACTGCTCCCCAGGCGCCACAGCACTGGCTGCCCACTGCTCTGGGTGTGTTGTGTGTGTGTGTGTGTGTGTGTGTGTGCGTGTGTGCATGTTTGTTCACTACTCACTGCTGTGTGTGTGCTCTTGGATGGGTTAAATGCAGAGCACAAATTCCAAGTATGGGACACCATACTTGGCCACACGTCACACCCTTTCCAATATAGGCTTTTTTTTTTTAATTATCAAGAATATTGTGAAAATGGTGATACTGGAACTATAAGCTTGTTTCAAACTTGTAGAAATTCAAAACCGGTATTACTTTAACTATGAACACAAAACAGTACAGATGTATAATATCGACCATTATATTAGTTATCGGCCGTAAAAAATTACATATTTACTGTATAAAACATATAAATATATAAAAACAGTGAACCCAAAAATAATTTGCGGTTATCGTATTGACCAATATATTATTTCATCCCTTATAGACCATAACATGGCCCCAAAAAGGCAATTCAGCCACACTTAAAATAAATGTCACATAAAAGTATAGACAATTATGTACACCGTTCAAAAGTTTGGGATCGGTAAAATTTGTTTTGCAAATGTTTAGGTGAGTATCTTATGCTCACAAAGTCTGCACTTTTTTGATCAAAAATACAGTAACAGCAATGTTGTGAAACATTATTACAATTTAAAATAACTGTTTTCTTTCCTAATATATGTTCAAATGTAATCTACTCCTGTGATGACAAAGCTGAATTGTCAGCAGCAGCATAAAAAAAACATTCTATATGATCTGATGCTCAATAAACATTCTTATCATTATCAATACTGGAAACAGTTGCTTAATATTTTTTTGTGAAACTCATGCTACAGGATTCTTTGATGAATATAAAGTTCAAAACAACAGCATTTATTTGACATAGAAATATTTTTAAACATTACAAATGTCTTTACTGTCACTTTTGATCAATTTCATGCATCCTTGCTGAATAAAAGTATTAATTTGTTTAAAATGTTCTGTTGTGAACCTCACAAACATCTATTCTGTCAAATGTTTTGCATGAAAAGTGCTTGTGATGTTTTACCTTTTAAATAAATGCCACTTGGTTTGACATTTTATTGTTTAATGCAATGGCATTCAAACATTTTTTGATTGCTGCTTAAGTGTCCAAATACTTTTTGGGGTCACTCATCTGAACTCCGCGAAAAACATTTATTCTTCGTTCTATTTAAGCTTTTCTTTCAAATAATACACACACTGTACTGTAGCTTTTCTTATTTCATACACCGGTATTTAAGTACTGTGAAAGTAATGAACTGGCAAAACTTTACAGTCATGCTAATAAATCTTGGCTGAGAGAAAAAAGAGAGAGCGTAAACACACCAGGTGTGTTGAAACAAAGTTGTCAGATAGCTTTCAGGTGATCAGACGCTGGCATGATTACTCTGCCATACTGAAATTAATCTGACAGATAAACCCCACACTCCTCCTTTCACAAAAATACTGTAATCCAGCCAATCTCAGCCTCATTAATCAGGCCTGTGCTCACGGAGTGCGCCCTTGCATCCTCCACGGCTCTAATCAGTCAGAATTTTCTGGGTTTGTGGAGGAGATATTCTTAGCTGGGAGCTTTTTTTAAAGTACATAGAGGATAAACAGACGTTTCTTTCTAGCCCACAAACAATGTCAAACAAACACAAGCAAGGAGGGTAGAGAGAGGCGAGCCAGAAAGGAACACTGCACACAAGCTGGAGTGATAAAAATAACTTGGAGAACAGGAGGGAGGGAGGGTGGGACGAGCACAGCATGTGAATGATTCAATTAGTTTCATGAAATACAAACAGTGAATTTTCTCAATCTGAAAGTGATACAGAAATGGCATTACAGATATTAAACTCTCTGAAAATCAGTCGTCCGCCTCTGTCTCATAGAAATACAGTAATAGAGCAGAGATAAATCTGAATATTATTACACATAGATTTCCACTCTTGAGCAAGCACTCAATTAAAGATTATGATTTCAAACACTTATAATTTCATGTGGTTGATAATCGGAATATGCAAATATGCCATTTTAATTATGCATGAGGCTATTAAGGCAATATGAATTCAGCGATGCAAGTCGTTTAACATACTTTGTTGTGTCAGGAACATTTATTACTATTGCCATTAATCACAAGCTCATTCTTTAAAAAGAGATTATAACAATGGGTAAACAAAAATACATTACAAACAAATGAAAAGCCTTTAAAAAAAATGGCAGCTAAATTTGTATGTGATCAAATCTTTTTTTAAATTGTTAATTTTTTAATATTCATCAGACTTGAGATTGGATGGGTTAAGACAAATAAACTCAAAATGAATGAATAAATTATTAAATACAGATTATAACAATGGGTAAACAAAAATACATTACAAACAAATGAAAAGCCTTTAAAAAAATGGCAGCTAAATTTGTATGTGATCAAATCTTTTTTTAAATTGTTAATTTTTTAATATTCATCAGACTTGAGATTGGATGGGTTAAGACAAATAAACTCAAAATGAATGAATAAATTATTAAATATGTAAGTAAAGAAGTAGGTAAGTAAATAAATAAAATAAGATTGTCTTGATATCTTTATTATGATTTTCATGTACATGTATCTTATTTTAAAGACATGTTTACTGGAAAACAAAACAACAACAAAACATTCAGATTATGAAAATGATATTTTGAAGTGTAATAAATGTAGAAGGTAAATGGTTTCTGTATCTATACTGTATTTGAATCAATATTTTGGTTTGCATGTGTTACTGTATAATTGTTTATCAGAAAGGATTGAGAAAGAATCTCACACTGTTTAAGAATGAATGCTGGTGTGGGTGCTGAGGCCACATACAGTCTACTGCAGTGAAAGAGAGAAAAAATCAATAAAGGAGGAGGGAACTAGAAAGAAAAGAAGAAAAAAAGGTTCAGGTCAATTACAAACGACAGGGGAATTAGACGAAAGAAGAAGAATCTCTACCTTCAATAATGTGCTTCCTAGAGAGCCCACGCTCTGTCTCTGCCCTAGAGAAAGAGAGAGAGAGAAAGAAAGAAAGAAAGAAAGAAAGAAAAAGAAAGAAAGAAAGCTTTATAAGCAGACTAAATCGAAGTGCCTACATCTCATGGAGAACATGAAAGTAGATTTTATTGACAGAATGAATAGACAGATGGCAGAAAAAAAACAGATAGACAGATACTCACTTTCCTCCCCAGTACAGTTTAGTGGTGATAACCAGACTGGATCTCCTGTACACACACACACACACACACACACACACACACAGATTATGGACTATGTGTGAAAGCAGTGGTCTTGTACATTTCTTGGCCAATGAAATTGATTATTAAAATGATAATATGAAAGAACTAAGATAAATACCTCCAACACTTCTTTTTGATAATGTTTCCTAGGATTATTTCAGCCCTGTGAAGAAGAAAGATACATTTTGAGTGCTTGCTTTGAGAGATTTTTTTTCCATGGCACTGTGAGGTGAATTCACTATAGCACTACGCTATGCATATATTTAATCTTATACTTTAAAGTTACTGTCATTTTTTTCAGGGTAAACACACCTCCTTTGTATGCATGAGTTTCATTATAGAAGTCGCCAGATTCACAAGCGTCAGCGCTATTTGCCTGATGCAGTTAACGTTGAGCTATGGGTACTGTCTATAGAAAGCTGGAGGAAATTTAAAGCTTATTTAAAATGAATGTTAGTGTACTTTTCTAGTGATCATGACAGCAGTAATTCATCAAAGTATGCTCAAAGAATGGAGAAAAGCATTAAAACCAGGCACGTATCCAGACATTTGCCATTTTAAAGGTGCCTTATGACAGTGGTAGAGTGATGATGTACAGCTACAGAAAAATATGACCACTCTAGTCTGTAGCACCATGCACTACCTAACTGGCCAGCAAACCTAAAAATGTATCCATGCAAATTGCATTTAGCACTAAATTTGTGGCTGTGTGCATCTCGACTTGAATGCATAATTCCTTTAGTGAATTTGGTGCAAAAGCAATGTGTGCAAAAATTATGCTATCAGTGGGTGCAATTCAATCATAGTGAATTCCCTTCTGCTTCCTCTAACAGGTTTAGATAAATCAGCTTGGCAAGTTTGGATCTGAAGTTTACAGGATGGACTGTAATCCAGGATTATTTGTGCTCTTATGCACTGGCTGAATCCCAATTTGCACTTGATGCTATCCATTTAATAGGTTCTAGTATGAAAGATTTAGATTAGTTAGATAGTATGCTGAAGGTGTCTGGATGGATTTAGCCACTCTGTTTTGCTGTAAGTCAAAGGTCAAACTCACTTCCCAGCTGAATAGACCTCTGCAGTGTCAAAGAGGTTAACCCCATTTTCATAGGCTATAGTCATCAGCTGCTCTGCCACCTGCAAAACACACACACACACACACACACACCAATATCAAGCACTCAGCTGTCAGTCAGCATTGCAGAGAGCTCAGAAGTGTGTGTAAACGGATAACTGAGTGCTTACCTTTCTGAAAACAGTGCTGCTTAAAGGTGGAGTAAGCGATTTTTCAAAAACGCTTTAGAAAACTGATTTGGGCCGAATAGCAAAACAAACTTGTAGCCAGTCAGCAGTAAGGGGCGTGTCTACTCATGATGTGGAGGAGAGAGCATTCAGTGCACGGGACGGACATTAGCCAAGCCGAGCGACAGAAAGATAGAAATGGCGGATAAAAAACAAAAGAGGAAAAAAACGTCTGCGGAACAAAAGAAGGCTTAAGGCAATAAGGCAAGAAGTAGGACCCGTGTAAATATCGGATCAGCTTTCCAGCGCTGGAGAGAACTCAAGGAGCGGAAGGCCTGCGATCGGACTCCGAGGTTGCTTTGTTTCTTCTCGATAGGTGAGTAACACCGTGTCTGTGCCGCAACAGCTAAAGTATGTAGTACACTGGACGTGACAAAGCAACCGTTGAAAATCATTTGAAATGTATGTCAATACGTCATAAATAGAACGCAGCAGCTGTTTTCTGTCAGGGATTTGTCGTGTCGTGCCGCGCCGCATCCAGTGTAGACCATAGATATGTATATAAGTATATCTATATGGTGTAGACAGCATCACTGATTATAATGAGTTCTATAGTATTTTGTCACACCGCGCCACTCGTGTCCAGTGTAGACATGGTGTAATATTGGTTTTGCTTTGTTTCACAGAACTAATCGTTGTCTGGGTTGCGTACGTTATGTGTGGGGCGGAGCTATCAAAATAGGGGCGAGACCCTTTTGGGGTAGGGGCGTGTTTGTTTTGGTGATTTCAAACGTCAACATTGGCTACCAGAAATCGCTTACCCCACCTTTAAATCCACTTCACATGATTCACTGTCATGTGAAGCATTTTTCTAACATTTATGTCCATCACATTTAATTTGTCCAAACCAAATTCAGGGTTGAGCTGGATTTGTACTTTTTAGACATATTGTTTTGAACCTTTGCAGAATTTTTTGTCACTTTTATTCATATGGACAGTGCAGTTAGGATAGGAAGCGATGCGGAGAGAGGGACAGAACAGGATCAGAAAATGCATGTTATTCTAGAGAAAAACAGTTTATCTTTGTAAATTTTCATCAAAATGCAATAGCTTGCTCTGCCCGTGAAACAATTTTCCTTTTCAGTTGATTTCACAGAGCACTGACTGTTATTTTTCAACCCCTCCCCTCCAAACACTTGGCTCCATCCTGGTATTTAAAGCCCGCTTGTCACTATGTATATAGGAATACAGTATGTGTCATAGCATGGCATGGAATTAATAGCATCTGACGGTGATTTCATTCTTTACACCTCACATTGTTTGTCACATGGTGCAGAAAAAAATAATACATGCCTTTATGGACAGATTTTCAGGCAGACGTAATGAGCATAATGGCATTCATGCACATAATAAGTTAACACAAGTTTACTATTATGTGTGGATGCTTTGTAAATGTATCCTTTAAAAATTGTGCTCATCATTTTATATACAGTAACAGCTAGTCATGAAGTAGGATGAGATCAATTAAAACTGCACTGCAGTATCAAAACTGTTTTCAAGATTTAAAAGCACAAGCTCTTAAATTACTGAGACACATGAGTCTTCATTACCCATATGAAACAGCCTTAAAACGCAACCTTAGGGACGGTTCATGCAGAATGCATTTTGAATTGTGACCCTGGGCCACAAAACCAGTCTTAAGTCGCTGGGGTATATTTGTAGCAATAGCCAAAATTACATTGTATGAGTCAAAATTATTGATTTTTCTTTTATGCCAAAAACCATTAGGATATTAAGTAAAGATCATGTTCCATGAATATATTTTGTAAATTTCCTACCGTAAATATATCAAAACTTAATTTTTGATCAGTAATATGCATGGCTAAGAACTTCATTTGGACAACTTTAAAGGCGATTTTCTCAATATTTAGATTTTTTTGCACCCTCAGATTCCAGATTTTCCAAATATTGTCCTATCCTAACAAACCATACATCAATGGAAAGCTTATTTATTCAGCTTTCATATGATGTATAAATCTTAATTTCGAAAAATTGACCCTTATGACTGGTTTTGTGGTCCAAGGTCACAATTTAGACTGTGCTGCTTTTCCATTGTTTTTCTACGTAAATGTGCACTAGATGGACATGTTTGACTATAGCTCTCATGTCTTATATCTTTTATGGCAACCTGCACATGACAGCATTCTAAAAGAGCATCTGTTTTTCTTGTGTAACTGCTGTAATAATACAATGATCTTCATGTCAGAGTTGAACCTTCTGTTGACAGAACAATTGACATGGTGGCTAAAACCTCTGCATTCTCTACAATCACTCTCTAGCTCTCTTTGATGGAGAACTGTCAGGATGAGTGACAGTGATCCGTTCTGTCAGTGTAGTTGTATATTGGCAGACAGATGAGGAACAACCGTCTGTTCAGCTGCTGATGTAATGACTTATGACATGTGGAGAAGGGGACCGAACGGGGATGTCCGCATCTCGCATAATTTGATTGGACAAGAAGGATGATTGGACAATAGAGGAGACTCCGCCTCTGGGGAAAGACAGGCTTGTGGTGGAAGTTGTTGCTGCAGGGACTTTTATGATGTAAGAGACGCTAGTATTTATGTGCATTTGCCCTGGGTGAGTGTCAGAAAGGGGCACTGGCAGAATGATGTTATTGTTTGAATAATGCGGAAGACCACAGCATGATGTGTCTACGAGCCTTCTTCTCTGCCAAGACTGTCAACACAGAACATGCTTATCTGACCAATTTGTGATAATGGCTAGAGTGGATTTAGAAATGAGAATAATGGGTAAAAACGAAACAAAACAAAAACTGATTCAACAATTATATTACAAAATAATTTATTATGAGTAAATAGATTGTTTACCCTCTAGATTAATTGTTTTCGAATATATCTATGCTATGAGTTAAGTTCATTTTCAGGTTATGAATATAAAAATTTTCAATACTCGCCTCATCCGAAATCTGTCCCCCAAATGTCACCCACGTGCCTAAGAGAGAGAAAGAAATCAAAAGAAAGAGAGGGAGTGTGAGTCAGAGTTTTTATTCCAAGTAGAGCTTGATTTATTTGCTCTGGTGACTGTCACAGAAACGCTCAAACATATTAGAATGAGAAACAGACCTGATTCTGAATGTTTTACAGTAATAATACCAGTTAAAGAAGAATTTAAAAAAATAAGTTCAGTGACATTTCCAGAAACGTAACTGTTGTTTAGTGGATGTGGTGTCTACCTGTCACTCATATACTGATGTAAACAAATCAACATTTCCCTGTTCATTTCATTCAATATGATATAATAATAATGGTGCTGATTTGTATAGGATGCAAACCATTTATTAAAACTATTTATCTATTTATTTTTAGAATTATTACTTTTTTCATGAAAATCAGGAGTCAAAACATTAAAACTCACTTTCTAACTTTTTCCTGCATTTTTTAATATTGTTAAATATTATTAAAATTTAAAATAAATAGTTTTGATTTTAATATGTTGTTTATCTGGTGCACAATAAACATTTCTTATTATCATTGTTGAAACAGTTGCTGCTTAATATTTTTGTGGAAAGCGAGATTTTCTTCAGGATTCTTTGATGAATGGAAAGTTCAAAAGAACAGCATTTACTTAAAACAGAAAAATTATTTGTAACATTTATGATTTACTGTAACTTTTGACCAATTTAATGTGTCCTTGCTGAACAAAAGTATTAATTTATTTCATGTATATATATTTAAATATTTATTTATATATGTGCTTTTTGATAGGGATATTTACACCATCAAAAATAAATACTTCAGTTCAACAAAGAAAGAGACAAAAATTAGGTTGATTCTTGGCCTTGACACTGCCAGCAGTCTAAAGCACCCATGATTCATTGCTGTCAGGATAAGACTCTGCAGTCACTGCCCCACGTCCTTGTCACAATCACCTACTATCACCCTAAAACTCACCCCGGCTGCGGGTTGAGCATCTCTCCAGCAAGCACTGGTGTCCTTGGCTTCAATATTATGGGATCTGTTAGCATCCCATGAGACACCAGACTGTGTTTCAGGGTAAGGGAACCCGTCGGGGGTGATCAGCTGTTCCCATGGCGATCAAGCACTCATGGGTTGTAGGATAAATTAGGAAATAGTGTGGGCGTTTGCAAGTGTTACGTTCCCTTGGTGACACCTGCGTAACGATAAGGAACATTTGGCGCCTTTCTTATGTTTCGTATGCTGCCAGATAACTTTATGTGTACAGCTACTGTGAACAACGGTGTGAACCAGGGTCTTCGTCAGCTCAACAACTGAGAGAAACAAGGGAATAACAAGCTCATTCTGCTTAATCCTGGATCTCCCCATGTATTAGAGCTGATTGAAATTTTTTTTTATATTAATTTACATTAGCAAATGAATGTAATGAATGAAATTTTAAACATTTTTAAATTAAAATAAATATTTTACAAAATATATTTGAATCTAAAACGGCTATTAAATCAAATCCATATCTCTAAGTAAGTTATGTTCCAAATTTTAAGTTGATATCACAAAAATTGAGGTTCCTGCGAGATTTTGTTTAAGCACTATACCAAAATAACCACCAGGTGACACCCACATTTTTTGGTGCATTTATCTTATAAATCTCTGTCACAGTATTACTTCCATCACAAATCTTGGAATCTTGAGACTCAGACCTTTCAAACGATATGTGTTAGAAAGATTAGAGAAAGTTGTAACTATGAAATATTGTAGTAAATTCTGTAATATGATACTTGACGACACCCAAGGGGAGGAGCCTGCTAAAGGGATTTAAAGTACCATTCCTATGGTAACAATGTTCAATTTCAAAACGGTTTTCACAGGATGAATTTTGAATGTTTAAGCTCACAAATGATGTCTAATTTAGGATGATTACTAAAATATGTGATGGAGAAAAGGCAATAAAAAATTAGTGTCAAGCTCGCTAGTAGTGACAGTTAACAGATTAAATGTATTTAATATATTTTATTTAAATGTATATTTTACAGTATTTATAGATTTATAGAAATATATAGATAATTTGTACATAAATAAATATGTCATTTTTTGATGACATTTTTAAAAGCTCCACTGTGCTTCCATCATAGCCTTTGGGCAAACACCACTGACGTACATGAACACGAACATACATTTATACATGCACATGTGGACACACAATCCCATATAAAAAATTACTGCAGCTTTGGTGGTTTCCACTGAAAGCTGTCCTCATGTATTCAGTGGAGTGCATGTCTGAAGCACTGAAATCTTATCAGCCTGCAGTGCTTTTGTTGTGTTTGATCAAGTGGCTAATGTTCGTGATGTCTGACCCCGAGCAATGTCCTTTGACGTCTCAGGAAAATAACAGCACTGAAGGGTGAGTTGCGGCACTTTCGCACAACATTTCAGCACCAAAATCTGCATCTTAATCACTAACCACCAGTGAATAACCAGGTGCGAGCTCCTTGATTGGTTGAGTTTTATTCTCAAAAGTCGCAAGTTTCATTCAGCACAGCTTTTTTGTGAGCATGTTTGCTCTGTTTGCTGATTTGCGTACTCAATTGTGTGCTAAAATAATACAGAAAGCATTTGCAAATAAATAACATTAAAAGCCACTTAAATCCATTTCATTCACATTCACTAGCCCCTTTCATCATGTGTGAACAGGACCTTTTCAAAAATACCGGTAAATTCGTTCCGGCAATTTACCGTTATGAGAAGTTGTAACATTACCAGTAAATTACCGGCAGAACAAGATTACCGGTATGAGCACATACAAGTTCAGAACGCTCATAACATTCAGGGCCAATCATAACATTCTGATGTAGATGAGACATTTACTCCATGTTGTGTAGTTCAGTTTGAAGTCGTCTAATACGATGTCTCTGGGCCAAAAGCAGCTGCATGAATGTGAACATTTGACATAAAAATTAAAACATCAACAAACACTGACCTCATATACCTCGATGTTTACACACCCAACACCGTTGTGAACAGCGCATTTTTGTATTTACTGGTAAGGACGTTCCAGTAATTTTATGGCAATTTACTGGTATTACTATTCGAAAGGGGCTATTGAGAGTTTGACCATTTCGGCTGACAGCAACTTCATGCAATGCAACTCATGTAACAGTTATTTTAAATTGTAATAATATTTTACAATATTACTGTTTTTTTTATTATTAAATGCAGCCTTGGTGAGCATAAGATTTTAAAATTGTATTTTTGGATGCAGGAAGGAGGAAGGACTCATACAGAGGAAGAATCTGATCTAGGATAAGAGAGACACCATTTGGAAATGTGTTGTGAAGATAAGTCCAGGGCTTTTTTTTATGGTGGAATAGCAGCTGTTTGTTCCTCAATGCTCTTACTGAAAGCCTTTAGTATGACAACAATAAAAGCCAGTTCACTTATCCTAGTTCAGTCCACACCAACCAATTCCGTTTCCAATGCCCTATGGTTTTCATGAGAGCAGAGATGGTTTGCTCTTGGAGGTGAAACATAAACTGAATTTTTTAACACACCATTACAATTCCTGCATTTAATTAATTAATGAACTGATTCTGTAATTTTCTTGTGTGTCTTGCATTGATTTATAGCGATAAAAATAAACGCACAAATTGGAATGAACTGAATCAAACATGCTCTCTTGCGTAGTCATGCATGAGTCCTGTAGCATTAGAACCTCCTGCTATTTAAGCCACACTGCGTTTATATCTCAAGAGAAGTCAACAACAGATTTATACAGTCATTGTGTTTAGTTCACAAGGCTTGTTAACAAAACCATCTATTCGTAAAAATAAAAGGGAACAGAGAATAAATTAAGCTTCAACCCATCACTCTCCTGCTGTGTGTGGAGTGTGTGAGGCAATTAGTGAGCTTGTGTTTTAATTCATGATAAATTAAATATGAATGGAGGGAGGACAACTTTTTCGAGATCATGTGACTCTTCAAACACACGCTGTTGCCTGCACTTCATTGAAACACATTGTGTGAACGTATCACTGATCTATAGTACTTATATTCAGTGCGACCTTTTGGTGTTTTATGGTTAATGGCTGCTGGTTTATAAATCAAAAAATGCTTACCGAGTCCAAGGCATGATACTCGCAGTCCTGACTTCCCAAGATTCCTGTGGAGAGAGAGAGAGTGGGAAAAACTGTTATCAAAGACATAACATACTGTGCCTCTAGTGCCTTTATGATATTTTATTTTATTTTCATAAGAAAAATACACATTATAAAGTAAATTTTTTTTAATAAAATAGGTACTGTATGTATGCATCCTTATAATTAGAAAATCTTAAAAATGTTCAGAAAATGCTTTGATGAAGACCCAACCTTCAATAACGTTTAACTGTGACAGGTTCATGAATGAATACACGCTGAAATGTTTTCATTGTACACTGAACACTTTTATTTTAAAAGTTAAAGTAAAATTAAAATGTTAAAAAGCCACCTCTAAGGTAATAACTGTTCAAGCATGTTTCTGCTATTTGGTTTTCAAAAAAGCATTCATGACCTCCCACTATGGTGCATGTGACTAATGGACCTTCTTTTTGGACATAGAGTCCAAAAAGTTAAACCATTTTAACTTTCTCTCAGTGTGGACAACAACTGAATACTTGATCCATAGAGACCGTTGTGACTCTTACAGCACTTCAGTGATTTAAGATAGTTATTATCAGAGAACAAAACTCTTTAATAGCTTTAAAAAGTACATGTGAATGCACCCACACAAAATGACCGGCTGGTATTTATGCCCCAAAGTCGTGGATCTGATCTTTTTATGGTTTTAGCCTCCTATTAAGATCATCTTATTGGCTACAATATAAAATACATTAGCCACAGTTCTATTCATCAGAGTGAGGATGTAACTTTAACAGCAGCCCTGGTTTCAATCTACAGTAAAACCTCAGCAATCCATTTCAACTCCTCCAACATTAAAATTTCCTCTACTCTGATATGTGGCTCCCTCTTAATGCCTGACTGAGTCAGAGATAACACCTCATTCACTTTAAACCCACACCTCAGCTCTTCACCACAAATCAAATTGTTCTAGGTTCACCACTACTGTCCTCAAATTACTTAAATGATTGTTTGCTTCCTGTAATTATGATGAACAGTTGGTGTGTGTTTTACTGAATGCAGGAAGGACATCTATCTATCTATCCATCCATCCATCCATCTATAGTATCCATCTGGCCGTTTATCCTTCCATCCATCCATCCACCCATCCATCGTATGTATCCATCCATCCATCTGAACAAACACTGAAGCAATAAACTTTGGCATGTAATTTGCTTGTGCTACAGAACTAAACGACACTTCAGATAATGTGTATTGTTGAGGAGAGGTTGTGATATTGTTTTTCTATGCAATTGGATTTACAATTTTCAAAAGGTAGATGAAAAATACCATACTTACATTGAAGGAGGGATCTGAGCCATATTTATTGACGGCAAAATCATAGAGACACTCAGAGAATCCAAGCAAACGCAGAGCAGATCATGAAAAACCACTCTGAGCACCTTAACAACCACATAGCAACATCCTGGCAACCACCCACAACACCTTAACATCGTGGTGGCGGGTTTTGCACCGCTCACATTCTCTTTTTAGTTAAAAAATACCAGAGCAACCGCTCCTGATGTCTGGATCCAAACCTGCCAGTCTCAGAACCTGATTTTGAATCATAATAAGACAATCAACATGGAGTTTCTGCATTTTGGGGAATTATTTTAGGAGGAACAACCAGACATGGTACTTGAATATTTCTGTGCGGTTGTGAAGCAATCGCAGAATATTAGTTAGTATGCATTTGGAGGGAAACCAAGAACATTGATTTTGGCTCACGGACACCCACCCCCTGGTTTTCAGTTTATGGTGAGAATATCAAATCGGCATGCACAGTTCACATTCCCTTCCAAACAGATCCGTCTCCAACTTTCTGCGTATCATCCCCTTAAATGATCTGGGTAAGCATGAAACAAAATTAACAGATACACTCTGTAAAAAAAAAAGACCTACTTAATCATTCTATCTTGTCCCTGCAGGTCAGGTCAAGCTTCTCAGATTATTGCCTTTTCAAATAAGACAAATCTGTAGTCTTTATAAATGGCATCTTCATCCTTCACAGCGATGCAGCTGTTGCAAAAGCGATGGATGTCACCAAACATAATCTCCCACTCAATATTTTTTGTCTTTTGTTTTCCCAGCCATTATTAGTCTGTGTGACATTACAACCACAGCACATTCTCAGCTGCAGACATATATCATTTAAAACTCCCTGTTCTCCGCGTGATGGGTGTGTAGGCCTATCAATATTTTTTGTCTTTTGTTTTCCCAGCCATTATTAGTCTGTGTGACATTACAACCACAGCACATTCTCAGCTGCAGACATATATAATTTAAAACTCCCTGTTCTCCGCGTGATGGGTGTGTAGGCCTGTCTTTTTTCCGGGTAGCAGACACGCACACTGTTGGGTGTCAACAGATCCTTCCTCATCACAGCAAGCTGAGTCAGAGAGCTGAAGAACTGAGACACTGCATGACAGAAGAGCTCAGAAATGCCTCAGCAAGCCAATGGAAACTGTATGAATCATTTAATTGACACCGTAGAGACGAAGGTGTATGAAGAACATGTGTCTTGACAGGAAAGCAGGTCTGATTTTTTGTACATGTGTTTGACTGGATGCTCAAAACACACATAACACAAAAACACAGAATCACATCTATCAGTTACGAGGTGTGGTATCACCATGTGTCCATAGAAATTACATGTTATTCTGAACATGGTACCATGGTAACTTAATTGGTACCACATTTTAGACACTATCATAGTGTCATGGTTTACCGTGAACCATGGTAATACCATTACTAACATCGTGGTTTTTTGGATATGTTACCATGGTATTTATTTTTCAGAATACCTTAGTAGTACCTTGGTATTTTTGTAAGTACCTTGGAGTACCATAAACTGTGTACCATGATACATGAATTTCAGTGCCATGCTATATATAAAAATAACATAGCAGTACATGTGATACCACTGCCGTACCATGGTACAAACCATTTTTTTACTGAAATTCATGGATCATGGTTTTTATATGGTATTCCGAGAATACCATATTACTAACATAGTAAACGTTCAAAACACACTACCATTCAAAAGTTTGTCTGTAGGAGTCTTTAAGATTTTTAAATGTTTTTGAAAGAAGTCTCTTATGCTCACTATGCTGCACTGGTTTGATCGAAAGTACAGTAAAACCGTAATATTATAAAATATTTTTACCTCATACATTTCTTTACTGTGATTTCTCACAGTGATCGATTTCATGTGGGGTTTTTTTTCATGAAAAAATATTGAACTGACACCAAACTCTAGAACGCTAGTGTACTATGGTAGTACCATGGTACAGTACCATATCCAAAACACCATGTATCATGCATCAAAAATACTATACTAAAGTACTCTGGCACGTCACAGTACTTTTTTGTAAGGGTTTTATTAATAAACTAACGACATGCAGCATTTGGAGGACCTGACAGATAAAAGAGAAGCACTTGAATATTTATCAGTATGACCGTTAAAAGGATGCGTCCAAAGCATTTCAGCAAGACTGTTGTAGGAGTACGAGCTTGTGAGAGTGTGTGTGAGTGTGAAGCCTCATTAGTGATACTGTAGTCATCCATCGTAAAACAGAATTGATAACGAATTTAGAGCAGTCAGGGGAACTACTGTGTGTGTGCGTGCGGGTGGGATCTGAATAATATTACCACTGTGTGTGTGAATGTATGCGTGCAGTCTTTTAATAAAAATGAAATCGTTTTAAAAACAAAACTATTAAGCCTCATCAGCAAATGAATAACACAATACGATTATTAACAGATGGGTAACTGTGAGCAGGAAGAGATTTTCTAAGTCCTCAGTTCTCTCTCCAGCAAAATCAGGTTTAGTCCCTCAGCAGTGTCTGAGCAGCCCAGAGCTCATCTGACAATTAAAGGCATAGTTCACTCAAAATGAAAATGATATAATCATCTACTCACCCTAATGTTGCTTAAAACATATAATTTACCTGCCTACCTTCTAACTAACTAACAATGGATAGATAGATTGATAGATCTAAGATCGCAATAACACACATGTGCACAACGGACCATTATGGTGTGAAGAAAAATGCTTACAAGCTAAATGAAACTAACACATACACTGATTGATTTCTAATAGGCCAATGGCCAAGAAAACAGAAGCCCACACACAAATACAATGACAAGGAAAAATGCACACACACACACACACACACACAGCACGACTGCCCATCTGGACTGCAGCACTGGCCAGTGAGCTATGAAACACTGCAACTGTTTGCTTT
Organism: Sinocyclocheilus grahami; assembly: GCF_001515645.1. Taxonomy (NCBI): domain Eukaryota; kingdom Metazoa; phylum Chordata; class Actinopteri; order Cypriniformes; family Cyprinidae; genus Sinocyclocheilus; species Sinocyclocheilus grahami. The sequence goes on along the minus strand of NW_015505801.1, from coordinate 234,517 downwards.
AGAGCTGGGAATTCAGAAATACCAGGCAGAATTACACTTTTATTAATTGAGAAAATGAAAGAGAGAGATACAAATACACACACAATGCTAATGCTTAATCCCTTGGACACACTAACATATGGCCTTTACAAATATGTGGACATCAATGTTTTAAACTGTATCTTAAGGTTTCTTGTCATTTATAAATTCGGAGCAAGTGAGACAGAAAGAGAGCGAGAACACTGAAAAAAGCCTTACTGCCCAGATTTGTTATAGGACAGACAGGGTTATGATGACAAACTTTTGAAATGAGAGCAATATTTTTTGTTTTGGAGAGTAAATTGAATTTGACAGTAACATTTTTCAGAATTCCAAAATAATACAGCTTAAGCACAATATAGGAATTCTAGTTTTTACTGTTATGCTATTTTTTATACTATAATATATAATATAATATGTAATTTTAAAATAAAATAAAAAGTAAATTTTTTTTTTATGATTTATTCCATGCAGTGACACATTCCTATGGTTATGCAACCCAAATAAAGTCTGAACCTGACTAAAATGAGGAACAAAATTATCCAGTATATGATGCTTCATAAAAAATGGAAAAAGTAAAATAAGGAAATTATGCAAAATACAGTAAAACATATTAATGGCCTGTACATTTTCTCGATATTTGCCATTGGCACATTAAGTTTGGACCCTGAGCAGAACAAACCCAGAGATGGAACAGCAATTTACTTCCATGTCTCACATTATTCAAATACATTCATTCTGACCACTGACTTCAAACACACAATCTAAATCAAAGGCACACACTCTTATGCAACAGAAAGATATTAAAATGTAAGCAGCACTTCTTCTACACAAATGTGATGTTTACAAAAACACCCGAGGTTCTACGCTGTCAGAGCAATTGCTATTTCTAAAGATTAAATCACAGTGAGTGACAGCTGATTAAACCACAGAGACAGATATTTGTTCTCCGGGATATCCGATAAACAGAGGGCCATTACTCAAGCGTAACCTTGCCCTGTGAAAACAACCTATAAGAATTCTCTGCAAGAAGTTGTGCCCTGCAAGCCTCTGATGGTTTGAAATGTCTTGTTTTGTTATGTGATTTGACTATGACCTCAATAAGTCAAAATAAGGTTAAAAAAAGTCTCCTCTGCTTTTTCATGCTTATATTCACATTGTTATTTAAAAAAAGGTTCATGTGCATATAATATATATACAGTATAAATATATTATATAAAATGATTCATATATGATATGATGCAAATAATGTATAATGTTGCACCAAAATCATAATTGTAGTCATAATTTAGTTTTGGATGGCTATTTTCTCACCCTTTCTCAAAAACATAACCTATCTAACTGCTGTCCCTTTAAACAGTAAAATGAACAGCTCTGTGCACACTGAGCACAGGATTGATGTAGTTTGCACTGCTCCATCTTTCAATAACAACCTCTCTGCAATGCCAGCATTACCTTGTGACGTTCACAAAACAATCCTTGCTGAAATGTGCCACATAAACTCTCAAAATTAAAATAACATGGATCTGGTTAAAAATAAGCTTCAGCCACACTTTCCTAACACTGGAATCCTTCGGAAAGGTTATAGAAGTGGGAGCTACAAACAACCGAGAACAGCACAAGGTTTCCCTACATTGAATTTTATCATTAATTCTTCTGCTGTTCAGGAATTATAATATGTATAATATCTGTTCTGAAAGTGACCGTATGTTTTCATAGTACATCAAAATCTTATTTCAAATTATCAGGATAAACTAATTTCCACATGACTTTTAATCACACAATTAATTCAATGAAAGTGTAGAAAAGTAATAAATGTCAAACATGAGTGCGTGAAGCTGGATGTCAGCCGAGGGTGATCAGGTTTACCCTACTGCCCAATTATGACCCCTGTCCAACAGCTAATGTGTCCAATTAGAGTAAAGTGCAGGAAAACCACTAGTTCTCTGTCGTTATGGAAACTAGCAGATATGTGATAACTGTTGCATGCTTGTGGTATACTTGTGTCTCAGATGCAATTAATTATTTCCAGCACAAAAACCATTAGTTCACACCTCCCTCTCAAATTCACACACACACACACACACACACACACGCACACACACACACACACACCCCCCCCAAATATTTCAGCTCTCTGCAGCCTTTCCTCCAATGCAGTATTCCACACACAAGACGAGAAACCACTGTTTGTGTTGAGTGCGTAATAAAGTAATCTACTGTTCACAATGGAGCCAATCACAATTTACTTTTCACTTCATCAATCACTCCACCAACTCACTTTATTAAACACTCCATTAAACAAAAACTAAACATTTAAGTTCACGCAAAACGAAATTCAAACTTGCATTACTTTCTTTCGTTTGTGGAACATAAAAGAAGATATTTTAAAGAACCAAACCGTTTCAGTACCCATTGACTTCCACTGTAACAAAATATACTGTGGAAGTTAATGGGAACCAGAACTTTTTGGTTATTAACATTCTTCATAATATCTGTTTTTGTGTTGTACATAAGAAAGAAATGCATACAGGTTTGAAACAACATGAAGGTGAGTAAATTAACAAAATGTTAATTTTTTTGGATGAAATATCCGCTTAAGATTTCAAGGACAGGGTTTACTAGAACAAGTTGTAAAATCTGTACATTCACAGAGTAAACTGCTATTTTTATAGAAACATTTTGCATGTCTTTCTGAGAATAAAAATAATAACAAAGATCAGAGTTATCAAAACTATACCTGTCGGTGTTAAAACTGAATTCTCAATTGACACACTCAAACTGTGTCATAACTGATATTTTACAATGTTATCATCAAATTTTCGGTGGTTGCCAGAAGTTTTCTGTACCTGTACTTCATGCCAGTGAGTTTTCCAGTTGACTCTTTCAGGGAAATGTGGTGCCTGTGCGCAAAGGAGCCCAGGCTTCGGGCGATCAGCGCCACCGTTCGGAACCGTGCCCGTGCTGCGCTGGCCGTGTTCGGACTCGACGTGTTCTGCTTGTTCGGCTCGCTGGTGCGCGGGGCCTTCAACCCGTGATCCGTACACGCGAAGGACACCTGCATGGCTGTTAACTGCAAAGGAACTTGAGCAGGAAAAACCGACACAGCTTGTCCTGGAAGCCCAAAAGTATCAGGATTGATTGAAGAGTTCTGGATTGGCTCTCAAGTACTGAAGAGTTTATAGAGTTTACAAATGAAATGCCTCTCTCTTTCTGAAACTCTTGCTCTCTTTCCCAACAGGAGCTGATCCCGTTTGTGTCTTCTTAACCTGTGCGATGCTGCTTTGCCTCTTCGGTTTGCCTCCTTTTGTCACTCTTTCCCCTCCACTGATCTTAGCTGACCCTCAACGGTATTCCTACTCGGGCTGATGACGGGCTGAGGGGGGTTTTCTTCAGCCCACGCTCCTCACCGAGACTATAAAAGCAGTCCAAGTGCACCTCAGGAGACGCACAGCTATGCCACAGACTCCGGAACTCTGGGAAAACACTCAAAACCGGACGATTGATGTATTCCTGAAACTCCAAAATGGAACTAGACCCCCTCCCAAACCCCGTCCAGAATAAGTGAGCTGGAAGGTGAAAAACCCGCCGCGTCCCGCATCTAAATGTCCTCTCGGCTCGCTGGTGCGCGGGGCCTTCAACCCGTGATCCGTACACGCGAAGGACACCTGCATGGCTGTTAACTGCAAAGGAACTTGAGCAGGAAAAACCGACACAGCTTGTCCTGGAAGCCCAAAAGTATCAGGATTGATTGAAGAGTTCTGGATTGGCTCTCAAGTACTGAAGAGTTTATAGAGTTTACAAATGAAATGCCTCTCTCTTTCTGAAACTCTTGCTCTCTTTCCCAACAGGAGCTGATCCCGTTTGTGCCGCGACGTTTGAAGCTCTTCTTAACCTGTGCGATGCTGCTTTGCCTCTTCGTTTTGCCTCCTTTTGTCACTCTTTCCCCTCCACTGATCTTAGCTGACCCTCAACGGTATTCCTACTCGGGCTGATGACGGGCTGAGGGGGGTTTTCTTCAGCCCACGCTCCTCACCGAGACTATAAAAGCAGTCCAAGTGCACCTCAGGAGACGCACAGCTATGCCACAGACTCCGGAACTCTGGGAAAACACTCAAAACCGGACGATTGATGTATTCCTGAAACTCCAAAATGGAACTAGACCCCCTCCCAAAACCCGTCCAGAATAAGTGAGCTGGAAGGTGAAAAACCCGCCGCGTCCCGCATCTAAATGTCCTCTTTCCAAAAACAGGCGAATGCGATTCGGTTGGCCCTGAAAAGAGTCAGTTTGATGAAGAAATATTTAAACGAAAGCAGACAGGCAGAGAAGAGGACAGAGGGAGAGAGGGATGCGGCATGATCACTGGGGCTGTAAGTGAAAGTGAGGCTAACAGAGATGGAGAGAGTGAGAGTGAGTGTGAAAGAGGAGGCATGAAAGCATAGCATGTGAGAATGATGCTCAATCAGAGACTATAAGGAGGGAGGAGAGAGAGAGAGACTGCAATGATACTGAAATAACTGCAGTCTCTCACCAGCGGCTCAGTGCTGCGCTCAACATTGAGAGTGAAGACAATCCATCTGGATGGGACTACGTGTGTATGTATGAGTGTGATATGCTTGAATACGTTTATAGTACAGGTGTCATTCTCATTTTGCAGTGTGCCACATGTAGTCCACTGCAAAAACTTGAAAAAGGGTGTGATGGAACAGTTAAGCATTGATTCGACATCTTGATATTTTTTTAGCATATATTAAACCCCTGAAAGATGTTACTGACTAATGTTACTGACATCTGGTTGTAAAATGAAACATAACATGCAGCATTAATGTGAAAGCTGAGCATAACCATCCTAAAAGCAGTAAACGACACTCCTGTCAGGTCACACAGTGTCCCACAATGCTTTCCTTGAAACTTCATTGTGCTGCAGTGGGATTATAACAATGACTGAACAAAACATGCCATTCAGTGAGGGAGCTCAAAGCTAGACATCAACTAAAAACCTGAATCTGGCCCGTAAACAAGATCATGTGATCCAACCTGACTAGTGCGCTCAGATATTAAAGACTCAACCTGATCAAACCTGAAAACGTTTTTATTTCCTCTCTCAGGAAGTAGACCCAACTTCACAGACTCTCACACAAAATAAGTTAGGGGCTTTAGAAATGACAAACTAGAACCTGACAGGAACCTATTGCCATATATGAGAAAACCGGACAGAACCAGCCTGAAACCTGTCCTAGCTGGCAAAGAAAAATTCCAAAGAATATTCACTGGTGATGTTCTCCCAAAACATAATTTGGTCATAATGACCGAATTTACAGAACTGCCATTCAAATAATACCAAATATATAATTACAGTACATTTTGAACCCCGGGTCAAGGCCACCTAACCCTTGAGTAAGAGCCATGAAATCACTTAATAAGCGGTTTTCTTTCCTTTGCTCAATTTGCAAAATATTTCCCAGAAAAAAGGTTACACACAGACAGACTGAAAATTGAAAATATAAAAATAAACAGTTACTCAAAATATGTACAGTGTTGTAGCCATTTAAGAAAGTATTTTTATTTTATATTATTTATGTTTAAATATTATTTGTTTGTGTTTTGTTTAGTTTAATTTGCTAATTAAGAAAATTGTAAATGTCATAAGGGCGTGGTAAATTGGACGGCAGTAATTTTTTGACCCCTTCATACGTTTTTGTTTGTAGAATCCCTTTTTTCGAACGAGTTTCGTTTGGTATAATTTGTATCTTAATTTTAATATGTTTTTGTTGGTCAATTATTTATCTGAATAAATGAGAAGAAAGAATAAGCGTTTCATGGAATGAAGTGCGTTCAATACAAAGCCCGCTACCATGCTTCCGCGGCCAAAACAAAGGCCGAAACAAATAGTATATAAAAATAGTAAAATAACCAAACAAGTGATTGTCTTTATGAGTGTCTCGTTAATTCATTCACTTAAATGCTTCAATCAAGAACACTGATTCATTCAGTAACGAAACAAGTGACTGTCCTTATGGGTGAGTCGCTAAATAATTCATGCAGACAATTACTTCAAGAACAAAACTACTTCATGTTGTTATGAGATGAGATGTATGGTTTATTCTGCTGTGGCTTTGTTGTCAGAGCAAAAATAGACTAAGTCATATATAATGTTATTATTGGCCGATTTGCTGAAACATTTTTTTGAGACTTTTGCATTTACAATTTTTCTACACATATAGATGACCTCAAAGCAAACAGACATGGACTGATGGCATGGCCCTCCAGGACTGTAGCTGAACGGCCCGACTCTGTCTGACAGTCTTAACTAAGTGTAAGTGTGTCATTAAAGTGAGCTTAATCTGAGACTGTCACACTTTGGCGTCCCCTGATGGAAAAACTATTCTGGCACCCTGAGACAAAGATCTCTCTAAACGTCCCCCTGATAATGAAACTCAGTCAGAGATCACCCACTTTATTACACTCTCGTCTAAATAAAGAGCTCTAACAGGAAATTAGTTTTGTCAAACATGGTTTTGCAAGAGCCTTCCTAGGACATCGCTCCCTCATTTTAAACGTCTTAGTTTATCCAGATTACATTATCATAAGTTTCTCCTCTCTAAGAACAGTCGAGAAAGTCACTGATTTAGAAACACAATTAAATGTGAAAATCTGATGTGGGCTGCACTATATTATAGTGAAATGTAATAGAAACAACCATTGGCACTGGAGCTGGGGGGACCATTTAGCCCTCTGAACAAAGTTTAGTTGGCTGATATTAAAATGTGTAATTCTATTGGCTAGGAAAGTTCTTTCCTAGTATAGACTATATTTCATTACATTTCAGTGGGTAAAGGCATATTTTTGTCCTGACATTACGACCAAAACAATACAGACACATTGCACACACAATTGTAGAATTCTACTCCACAAGTAAGGAATAATTGCCGTTGAATTATTAGAAAATAATGCACACCCGAGGTGGTGATGCAGCCACGACGCGAAGCGGAGATTTCAAATAGAATGTATGCATTTAAAAAATGCAATTTGTAATAGTTAATAGTTGTTAGAAAATTAATGCCAACCTAAAATCAGGTATTTTTCTAGGGCTGGGAATGTCGCTGCAAACTGCTTTGTACAGGTACATTTTGCTGAAACTCACCCAAATGTGCAGTGCAGACATAAAGATGTGAGAACTTTTCCACCTTGGCAGTTTTTATATGAATACACAAAGCTATCAGTCTGAGCAAACAACTGTGGCCAATCCAAATACAGGACATCACGCATGGAATTGTAATCGTTTAGTACCATCCAGTCATGGCTTTTCTGACTTCATGGCATTACAGTGAACAATGGGAGATAGAATTGTAAGTCTTCTAAAATCCTCATGTTCCCAGTGTGACTGTAGTCAGAAAAAATCCAGAATCTCTGGGTAACCACCCACACATGCTCACACAAAAACAAACACTGACACACACACACACACACACAGGTGGCAGCGGCAGCTGGATCTACGACTCAATTACTTCCCTAATTCCAGAAATGAACATCTAAACACACAGCTTCCAAAAGCACCAGGTTATGAAATAGCATTATTCTTGGTAATTTGTTCATTAGATAACAAAATCAGCTCTTGCATGGGTTCTGGCGCTGTCTGGCATCAGTGCTGACTGCCAGCTCCTTTGGTGGGATAAGCTGGGAAAAGCTTCGGCCATATTTCTGACATTAGATCAGATCAGTGGAATGGTATGAAGAGAATTTCAGCCAGAACACACACATGAAATCACAAAAACATGTTAACAGACCAAAATTTAGACTGTCTTAAATATGGTGTAATCAAATTCTGACTAATTAAAAAAAAAAATTCTCAGTTCAGACTTGCCTATGTAAATTTGTTCTCAGTTTAGGACCACCTACGAATATTTGTTCTCAATTCAACCTCCCCTACGCAGATTTGTTCTAAATTCAGACTCGCCTACATAGATTTGTTCTCAGTTCAGACTCACTAACATAGTATTGTTCTCAATTCAGACTCCTCTATGTAGATTGGTTTTGAATTCAGACTCGCCTACATAGATTTGTTCTCAGTTCAGACTCACTAACATTAATTTGTTCTCAATTCAGTCTCGTGCATGTATATTTGTTCTCAATTCAGACTCCTCTATCTAGATTGGTTTTGAATTCAGACTCGCCTACATAGATTTGTTCTCAGTTCAGACTCACTAACATAGATTTGTTCTCAATTCAGACTCACGCATGTATATTTGTTCTCAATTCAGACTCCTCATGTAGATTGGTTTCTCAATTCAGACTCCTCATGTAGATTGGTTTTGAATTCAGACTTGTCTACATAGATTTGTTCTCAGTGTAAACTCACATACACAGGTTTGTTCTTAATTCATAATTACATAAACAGATTTGAATTGTTGATGCACAATTCAGACTCAAACTGATTTCCATTCAAATACAGACCAACTTAAGCAGATCCGTTCTCAATTCAGATTCACAGTGGTACAACGGTAATTCAATTTAGGAATGCTGAGAATGGCAGAATAAAACAGTGAAGGGTTCTCCATAGAGTGTACTTATAAGATGAAAGACTGAGGGGCTGAGGAAATACAAGAGAGTCTCTGAGTCTTTTTGTGAAAAATATGGGAAACAGAATGAGATCTATGACCATAAAGAAACAATACCGCAGAGAGAGCAAGATATGGAAGTGGAGAGAGAAACCACATGAATGGAATACTGATAACTAGCTTGACAGATCCCCTCTATAACTGCTGCAGGCAACAAATTCAGCTGTGACTTAGTAAACCTCCACATATGCTTACAGACACATACACACACAATCAGTTTCCCTGACTGAAGCAGGCTAATGCACATGGCTCTCACATATCTCAAAATAGGGTGGGAATTTCTTTAATAAAAATGTACTTTTTTTAATAATCTTAAAATGTATTGCTACTAGGTTTATATCCTGGGGGATATAGAGATTTGAACGAAACATTAAAGTGTGACAAACATGCAAAAAAATAAGAAATCAGGAAGGGGCCAACACTTTTTCACACCACTGTATATCCTTGCTAAATAATAGTATACGTTTCTTTCAAAAAGAAAAACAAATGCACCAGAAAAGTCTTCCAGACCCCAAACTTTTGAAGTGTATTTAACATCAACCAAAATGAAATGCTAGTCCGTGATACCTAACGTTTGAACCTTGTTGTAATGTGTTACCAGTTGAACTTCATTTTTATATTCTGTTATTAAAAGTTTCTGTTTGTCTGTGTTTGTCTCTAGGCAGGGACGTGGTCCCAGGCACGTGTGTACAGGGGTATTTATGCCTCCTGGGCGGCGGTGTTGTTGCTGGTGGTGTTGACGCTGGCCAGGGCACTTTACTGGAGCTGCATGAGGGTCAGCCAACCTCTCCACAACCTCTCATAGTGAGAGAGAGACACGGCAAGAGAGGGGGGCTGAGATTAGGGGTGGTGGGAAAAAATAAAGTCCATAGGAAAAGAGCTATAGAGAATCATGGTTAACTCTTAAAGCTTGATTGTGAAGGGTCAAAGTAAAATCCAGGCTTGAGAAGCATGTGAAAAAAAGCTATTCTGGCAAAGAAGATTAGTGTTTTAAACTTATTTTTATTCGGAAGCTTTTTTTGGATGTGTTTTCATCCGTGAATATGGACTGACTTGTTACTCATGGTTACATCATGCAAACGTGCAGTTATGATTCCTAATGCTCTTTCGGGTTCTAACCATTTACACACATACAGGTGTGAATACGTCACATACTCTCAAACCCACAGAACTCTCTATGTACATCTTAAATTAACCACACTACAATACACAAAAGACACTAATTCAACCACATTCTAACCTTCAACACAACATTAGCTGCCTCTCTAGTGTCCAAATAAGCTCAGAAGCCTTACAAAGCGAGGAAGTACAGGTTGATCTCCACTAGAGGGGGTTCCAAAACAACACACACCTGTATGTTCCATCACATTACCTGTTTCTCTGTACAAACGCCGCTAATCCAAATCCGTTTGGATGAGAATATGCTTAACAAATGCGCATAACCGTTGTGTAACACTAAAAGTGTAAGTGCGCTCCAACACACTCTTTCTCCCTCTTTTTCTTTAGTTGTGAATGTCAAAAATAGTATTTTTTTTATAATTGTGAAATTTGTTTGTAAATATTTGTTGTTTATTTCGTGAATGACTGAACAGTTGCACTGTAGCTCTAACACGCTGTGATTCATTTTTTATGTTTTTATTTAATTTGCAAAACCACTACTGAAAAAACACTGCTGATAATGTTTTGACTGGAATGAATATCGAGATAACAGCCACACGCGCCTCTGGAAAACAACAACAAAAAAAGTTATGTCTTTGTTCTGATGAAGGTCAGCCGTGTTTCATGGACTTTATCAAAAGGGTAATTTACAACCTTTCTTCTCATGTTCATGTGAAGTTATTCGTCATTTTCAGGTACTGTAAGTTTGATTAAGTTTGAACCCTGATTAAATAATACTAATGAGATTAATCAGATGCTAGATTTGGATTCTGGACTCCAAGATCTTTTTTCTCTGTCAGAATTCAGAGTCTGTGTGGGTTTGTGTTTGTAAAGATAGGAAAACACAATTGAGATGTTCAGAGCATTGACTTGATCGCCGATGTTCTTGCATTATATTCATCAAAAATATGCTAAATACATACATAAAAGTATGGTCCTAGCTGCAAATATGGAATTCAGAATCAGTATAAGTATTCTGTCCATGAGAAACGTTAGGTCTGGAATCCCAAACAAGAGGTCAGGATGTTATTTATAAAGAGCAGAAGGCCAATGATGGAGGTCTCCTCTGAATTTGTTTACACATGAGATTAAGATTACATGTGATTCAAATGAAGTTATAAAACAGTGAAAACACTTGTGTGGCATCTTGATTTTTATGAAGGTCTTCGTGTGATTCACTTGCTGCAGTTGTTTTGGCACTCTTCCTCTCTGTGTCTGGCCATTTGTCTCTTGTTTCGGGCGGATATATTATTTTCCACGACACGGACTGATAGAGGCATGGGAAACATACAGAAACCTTTTAGAAACCACAACTCCCCTGAGCCGGGCAGAGAGAGAGATTTGTCAGCAGTAATAGGAGAAAAAGAGCAGAGATCTGGGGACACACACAGATAGAGAGAGGTTTCAGTCTTCTGGAGGCGAGTCAGCGACTGGGCCACAAAAAAGTCTCCAAGCAGAGACCAGAGAATGAGACCTCTGTGAAACAGACCTGGTTCATAATCTACACACAAACAGGGCGAAGTTTGTATATGTCTCCTCTCTTGCACTAAATTCTAATTCCGTTTAGTTCAATTTAGTGTGCTTGACTGCCATAATAACTAAATAGTAGGTGTGTATAATGAAAAATGTTCCAAGATAACTATTATGAAGTAAAATGGTCAATAGTCCAATTGTTAAAGAAACAATATTAAACAGCAAATTAAATGAAATATTCTGCAGAGCTATCCAGGAAGATGACATTTTGCAAATATTCTCTGAAAATATTAACAAAGTCATTAAAATTAATTAAAAAGTGTAATTAGTATTTTTGGAATTAAGAGAAGACCTCTCTCTTGTTTTATTGGCATAACTGAATATTGAAAAATGGTGCAAAAGAAGCAATGAAAAGTAAAAATCTTTATGTAATTGGAGGAAACCGGTAATAGTACATCTCTATACAATTAATTGTAAATGTGAATAATGCAGAAATAACTAAGAAAAAATAATACATATAGGCTACATATGTAATAACTAAAGGGAAAAAAGAAAGTAGCATAAATTTTAAATGAATAACTAAGGTTAAAGATAAAAAAACTCAATAACTAATCAAAAGTTTAATGATAAGAGAAACAATAGCAAGGCAGATCAATCAGTTTCAATCCTACTCTAATCTAAGTTTTTATTTTGTTTATATATTTGGCATTACTAAAACTACACTGTACATTTTTCAAAGTTGTAAATAAAACAGATTATTGAAGTATGCTTTACAAGAAAATACTATTTCATTTTTAACTTAAAAATATCCTGTTTAATTTAATGCGTTACTTGCGCTTTCTTAGTAATTGTTTGTGAAATTTTCTGAGTGAAAACTTTTACATTTTTTTCTGTGTATATTTATTGACATTGAGTTTCAAAATAAATAATATAAAATAAAGCAAGATTAAAGGATGAAAATGACACTATATTCCACTAATAAATTAAAAGTTCAATGATAAGAAACATTAATTACATTAATTTGTTTAAATTCTATTCTAATCTAATGTGCTTTTACACAATAAGCCAAGGCATTTGCAGTCTGCAATAATGTAAAATAACCTGACAATAATACATTAAATAAAGTAATATTAAAAGTCATTATTGCATATAAAATAAAATATAAAAACATCAAATAGTTCAATAAACTAAGCAAATCATAAATCATTTTAATTAGTAACTAAGGTTAAAGATAAAAAAACTCAATAACTAATCAAAAGTTTAATGATAAGAGAAACAATAGCAAGGCAGATCAATCAGTTTCAATCCTACTCTAATCTAAGTTTTTATTTTGTTTATATATTTGGCATTACTAAAACTACACTGTACATTTTTCAAAGTTGTAAATAAAACAGATTATTGAAGTATGCTTTACAAGAAAATACTATTTCATTTTTAACTTAAAAATATCCTGTTTAATTTAATGCGTTACTTGCGCTTTCTTAGTAATTGTTTGTGAAATTTTCTGAGTGAAAACTTTTACATTTTTTTCTGTGTATATTTATTGACATTGAGTTTCAAAATAAATAATATAAAATAAAGCAAGATTAAAGGATGAAAATGACACTATATTCCACTAATAAATTAAAAGTTCAATGATAAGAAACATTAATTACATTAATTTGTTTAAATTCTATTCTAATCTAATGTGCTTTTACACAATAAGCCAAGGCATTTGCAGTCTGCAATAATGTAAAATAACCTGACAATAATACATTAAATAAAGTAATATTAAAAGTCATTATTGCATATAAAATAAAATATAAAAACATCAAATAGTTCAATAAACTAAGCAAATCATAAATCATTTTAATAAAAGCATTTACTACTAATAAATGTAAATGTAAATAAAGCTGAATAATTTAGTTCAGTGATAAGAAACTCTCTTTTTTTCTGTTGTGTCTCAGGGGAGAGAGTGAGTTCCCAATGGAATCAACCCGATCTGAGATTACTGAGCTTGCACAAACACACAAAAGCTTTTTATCCTCCTAATGTATAACAGGATTCATCCTTAAAGATGAGCCCTGTGACCTTATACACACACATACACACACAGAGAGAGAGTCTGTGTATGTCACGCCTGTTAAGCGCATACACTCACACTATCAGATCTGCAAATCTTCTCCTCTGTGCTCTCAGCATGAACAGCAATAAGCAGCTGTAAGAAGGATAGAGAGGGAGATCTGGGAAGAAAGGATGAGAAGGGAGAGGAGATGAGAATGAAAAGATAAGATGAACTGATGAGGAAGGGGTATAAGTAGCTTTCGCACTATCCACTTTAAAACAAACAATTCATTTAGACCATCTAATCCTCTCACACAAACACATTAAACTTTAGCTGTTTGCTAAATTCAAAAATGCTAAATTAGGGTGATGGATGATGCAAAGAAGTTGTAAATGTTTTTTGTTTTTTAATCACTTTGTGATTTTTACTGTATATGTACCCATAATGTCAGAGGTCTCACAACCTACAGTCCTACAGCTAAAAGCATAAAATTCAACTCAGTTAACAGCATGAATTATTGATGTCTGTCTGGACCAGAATTTGTGTATACACTGGAATTAAAAGCTTCCGGTGTCACCTGTCACACTGCAGTGTGTGTGTGTGTGTGTGTGTGCGCGCACGTGCAGACAGACAGAGATATATAAAATCACTCTTTCATCTGTTAAATCGCAGTTTATTTCACCTTTAGTGAAAATGCTGCTTTAGTCGGAGTTCCATGTTTTACCAGATTCTCAGAGAAACAGAACAATTTGCATGCATTCTTTTATTATTATTTCACATTTTTTATTAGTTATACTGTATACAGACTATATAGGCTGTATAAAGACTACTGTAATACATCAAGTAATTTATTTAGTTAGCTAATTTAACTTACATTAGCTAAATGTTAGCTAAGATCTCTCTCTCTCTCTCCTTGTGTGTTAAACCAGGCAAAATCACATCCAATAAAAAACATCCTCCTCAAAAAGGAAAGGTTGGATATCACCTATGTCAGTTTGGATTGGGATAGAGAGAGTGAGAGAGAAGGAGAGATAAGGGATGAAGGTAATTCAGTAAATGTGAGAGAGGTATAGAGGTAAAGATAAACAGAGAGTGAGGGGTTACAGGTGTCTTTCTTCTGATCATTCCTCCAGAAAAGAGCATCTCCATTGAACAGGTACCGCTCACTTTAAACAGGATCTTCTGATCTTATAAATGATTAATTAGACCAGTAGTCCCATTTAGGCTGCATTGTTTGAGTTTTAATGCACTACTTGTTGGTTGCAAACATTACTTACTAAAATATGTTGATTTAATCCAATTTAAAGTTTAGAATTTTTTTTACAGATTTTCCTCTTTTTATTTTTTTAATATCAGTGCTTATTTAGTGATTTTATATCATGTTTTTTAAATATAGTATAATGTGTTAAAGAAAGAACTGTCAATGTCTAAATAAAAAAATGTAGGCTAAAGAATTTGATTTTAGAATTTATTTAAATAAGACGGTCACAGAAGTGAATGTTACAATAGTTTTGACGCATTAGACGGACACATGTAACCAATATAATTTAGAAAATAATTATTTGTATTCATTTATTTTTTACATTGTGAAATCTTTAAAAGTCTTATCGGCAGCATACAAAATATGCAACAAAACAATAGATCGAACGACACAGAAATGAAACTCATATAATCGAATTTTCTGCAAAAACAGTTCTGCAGTGACAAGAACTGAAACTCTACTGGTAACTGGATTCCAAACAGTCGAACTGCTTCTTATTTTTACGCAATGATTTAATTGAGCTCAGGGAATAAGGATGATGCTGATTATGAAGATGATGATGAAGATATTAATATCTTACAGATGGAGTGTAATTGTAATTCCTCTCTGGGTCCTTTTTCCTCGACGTACTGGAGCAGAAGTAAGTGAATGTATGGAGCTGGTGCAGATTGTTAAACATACTGTTTGTCTTTGCTAATTCCATATAGTTCCATGACTGCATTGTTTCTAACTATATAGCCCATAAATATTACTTGCTTTATCATTTTACCTTGAAACACATGCTGAGAAATTCGCCCAAGCAAAATAGCCTATGTATTATAAGACACATTTGGAGCACGTAACACATTTATTAAATTTAACTAGGTTACAGAATTAGCCCACATCCGTTACGATCATAACAGAAAATGCATATTAACATGTCTCTTCACATATCGCCTTTTGAAAGGATATTTGCCAAATTACAGCCTACTTTGAAACTTAAGGAGATCCCAATACCGTTATTTGAGAACAATATTATGCGATATGATTCTGAATTGTTTATTTTGGCTGGCTGCCCTTACAAAAAGTAGTATACTTCAAGTTTATTTTAGTAAGTATACTTAAGTAAAGTTCAAGTATATTTTTAAGTATACTTTATGTAGTAAGTATACAAATAATACTGATAGTTTTCTAATTAAATACTTGTAGTAGCATTTTTAGTACACTTTGAAGTATAGTCTCAGTAAACTACTAGTTTAGTAGTTTTATACTGCAAGTATACTCGTAAGTTTTCTTTAAGTGAACTTTATATCATACTTTAAGTATACTACTATGTCCCTATTTAGGTATTAATTTGTATATATTTTGTTACATGAATATCTGAACATACAAAACATCAAAAGAACAGGGTTTCTGCTTGTAAACAACATTTACATTTTATTCTAGCTTCATGCATTCTTTTTTAAACACTTGAATGTGGATAAGTTTCATAAATAAAAAATAAAGAAATAAACAACATTTTGAACAAAAAGCTGAAAAAAGACTATGAATTGGATTCAGAATGATAATCAAAACGTAGATAAAGTCGATCAACACCCCCAAAGCTTGACAGTCATTATTACCGCTTCATTGGTCGACATTTTATTCCATAATGTTACACAGTTTTGATGCTGTTTTATGTCTGATGATCGTGTTAGATTACATGTGGAAGCATCTGTTGTTTCGGTTTCTTCTTCACTTGTGTTTTTTGGAAATTCTGTACAGAAGATGTGTACTATCGCCCCTACAGTATAACAATGAAAACACGGATTCTAGGAACACAAGTATAGCTCAAATATATTTAGACTTTTTCTAAGTATAAGTCAAGTATACTTAAATGTCATTTTAAGTATATTTCTGAGAAGTACATAAAGCCCATTTCTGAGAGGTACATAAAAAGTAGACTAAAAGTATACTTTCCTATTTTTAGTTTAAAAGAAGTATACTAATAGCACACTTGAATAAACTTCTTTTTCGTAAGGCTGAGTTCAAACATCCTTGCACATTGTGTGCGAGGAAAAATATAGAGTTCGAAACCTGGCTGGAAGCTTTGGTGTCCCGTTAATTGTTTTGACTGAATTGTATCTAATTACTGTTTATATCTTTAAAGCAGCATTAAATAAGTTCTTCTTTCCCTCAGCAGTGCTGTTCCCTGATTGGGCGTATAAACCAGCGTGGTCTCCAGGCTCGCGGCAGGTGCAGTTATGGCACTTCCTGTTAGAGCTGTTGGGGCGTGGAGAAGGCGGAGCGATCACGTGGGGCAGCGAATGGGGAGAGTTTGTGATCAGAGACCCAGAGAGATTGGCTAAACTGTGGGGGGAGAGGAAGGGCAAGCCGCACATGAATTATGACAAACTCAGCAGAGCTTTAAGGTACATGCACTGACCAATAATTCATACATAGGATAGGACCTACGAAAATTAGGCTATAATATTGAGATATATTACTTAAAGAATAATTATGTAAGTTTACATGACTGTCACACTTCTCTCCAGATTTACAGAGAAAAACTATAAAGAAAAACCCCTAAAAAGCTGTTACAGTAGGCTATATGAAAAAAATGTGATATATCTACTTCAAAGATACATAGGCCTACAGTACATGTTAATACAATATCTATAGCTACAAATATTATATATTATTATGACATAGCCTATATTTTCAGATCCTGTAATGTCATGTGCTTCTTATTCCAATTCCATGAAGGCCTACAGACTTTCATACATACAAAAAATATAGAAACACACACACAATGCATAATTTTTATGATATTTTATGAGTTGACTAATACCTAGTTTGACATCTGTTTTTTTTCTTCAGGTATTATTATAATAAGCGAATTCTGCATAAGACCAAAGGGAAACGTTTTACCTATAAGTTTAACTTCAGCAAACTAGTTTTAGTGAATTACCCAAGTCTTCCAACCTGCCCACAGGTGCGTGAGAGTGTTTTAAATGTTTTATTGCATAGCTGTAAATCTATTTTTAACTTTTTATTTTAACTTTTTCAGAATACAACATCTGTCCCTTTCTCTGTCTTTCCTTCTCAGCTTTCCTTCAACCCCCCTTCTGTTGACAGGGGTAAGAGTGTCATTGCTGACCTTTTAACAATGAAATATTGCTTATTTGAGATATCATCACTGATTTGAGCACTGAAAATTTTATTCCATTTTTAACATTGACACAATTTTTCTTTGTGTCCATGTTTGTTTGTGTGTGCATGTTGTCTGTGGACAGCTGTGCAGTCAATTTCTCATCCCCTTTTCCTGCCATACACTTTCCCCAAACCCCTCCCCTTTCCCCAGACACATCCAATCCAAAGGCAGTTTCCCCTCTTTTCTGGCCCGCCTCCCTCAGGAACTAACCTATCAGAGTTCTCCTACCTGTCACCAGTCAACCCCGCCTTTCAGTTCACACAGACTTTAAACTGGCCAGTCAAAAGCAGCACAGAGTGGCCTCTCAACAGAGTCATGGGATTACAAGAGAGGATTAAAAGTGGACCACAAGACAAAAACCATGACAACAACAATGACAGAAAAATATTTCCTGAGACCATGCATTAGAAGTTTTAGTAATATTATTGGTTTTAATATATTTATCTACTTTTTTATTTTATAAATCCTTACTGGCAGTGTGAGTGCAAAGCACTTTATATATTTAATACTATTAATTTAAAGAGACAAGAGAGTACACATGAATAATTTGAAAAGTGATTTATCTGCAAAACATTTGAATTGAGTGTAAAATTATGAAGTGTCTGTCTAATAACACATAGTTAAATAAAGAGGGTTTTCTTTATGCATTTTTTTTTTACATTTTGTTGGATTAAATAAATTTGGCACTCACTGGATGATTGCAGATTTTGCAGGTTTGACTATTTGAATGTTGAGAAAGCAAGCTCATTGGCTGCAGAATCAACAGAGGCCAATCAGCTTGAGCTGTGTAGCAATGTGATTGCTAGTAGATATTTTATGACTGAACTTATATGCATACATATACATACACACTGCAGATCCTGTACAGTATAAGCTAACAGTATGAAATTTGTACTTCTATATTGTACAGTTGGGGATGGTTCTATATGTGGTGTGGTGGTGTCCCCCTTAGAAATCTACAAATCGACTTTACGGGGCACCTCGATATGGACTAAAGTGCATTTTAGCATTAGCAATCAAAGGGGCAGAATCTTCTGTTTGCAGATGGGGTTGACACATTTAAAAAAAATTTAAATACTTGCAAAACATGTAAATCATCATTCCAGCACAAAATTAAAAGGAAACATTTAAAATCAAGTTTTAAATGTAACTGCAAAGAATGCAATAACAACTATTTTACTGGAATAACTCCTTACTGGCTGCTGATCCACTCAGGCAATGTGATTATATCTTGCTAAAACTTTATTTTAATCTATTGATCTTTTTTGTTTATTACTGTTGTGCTGTATATGAACTATTATTAACATTACCGGCACCTAAACAGAAATAAATTCTACTATGATCCAATCTAAAAACATGATACATAATAAATATAACAGAAACTTCTATAGTACAGATGCACTTGATATGATTTCTCCATGGTCTCAGTGTCTTTCACTCCCAGTATGACAAAGAACAGCGTCTCCTGAACTCTTGTCCAAACTCATGGATCCATTTATTAGCCACTGAAAAGACACCATTAAAAATATAGCTTAATGTCATATGAAACTGAAATAAAATGTAGTCACATTAACATAGATTTATTTTTATGTATACACAATAAAAAAGTAATACAAGTTGTTAAAAAAAACCTACCCCATTTGTTACCCCTTAACACAGGGCATCCAGCATGCTCTGTATACCAATCCACATTTCCATTTTTGCGGAGGTTGTACCAAAACACAGCTGAACCCTTACACAGCAGAGAATTGATGCATGAATTTTACTTAAATCATTCTAATATACCATATAGATCAGTGATTTGAGGGTTTACCTTTTTTGGTTTCAATGCAACTCCAACTTGAGGAAACACAGTGGCGCCCCCTATCTCCACATCACTCATCTACAGGCACAGGACATGATTTACTCATATTACAACAATAAACTTATAATGTAGGCATTTAATATTTATAATGCCATTTGGGATAATGACAAGGGCATCACTTACATAAATTAAGAATGTAGCAATCCTTTCATTCTCATCATCCTGTGTGATCAAGCAGTCTTAAGTTATCTTGCAATGATTCAGTTAATATGTAATCACGTTCTCACTGACACAGAATATAGTGATTCAGTTTGAAGTCCTACAAGCGAATTAGCAATTTCAGCCCATGGGGTCTCTCTGGGTTAAGGACAATTAATCAACTAGGTTAATTGGAGTAATACACTTGGAAGAGAGAGGAACACATTAGATTGTGTTGTCATCAAAGCGTGGATAGGCTAAATATTACATTATTTACCAAACTTTTGATTAATCATCCCCAACAAAAATAGCTTGTCATTTTAGGTATATTTTAGTTGTGATGTGAAGCACATGACTTTTCAAAAAAAAAAAAAAGAGCAATGATAAAATCTCTTCAAGAAGGGATAACCACAGACTTTTTTTTGAAGTCATAAACGTTTTATTTTTTCATATATATATTTTTTTCTTTTGTGCAGAGTATTTTGTTGTCACTTTATATGAAAATGTTCAGTATAATATTTTCTCAAAAATCCCACACCATGGAGAATTTACTGTGGAAACCCATGGCAAATTCTGTGTTGGTTCTATAAAAATTGTTCTATACAAATGTCTGTATATTATTAACATTGTAATCTTACCCATGTATCATAATGTGGTTCATATCTGCCACCTATCCCGTAATTCTGAACCTGGAAAATGATTACATCACTCATATTTCACAGGGAACAGAACATGTTTAATTTGTTGAAGTGTGAATATAAAATATATTATAATCATAAAATATCATCATATATCATTTATCATATTTATCATATCAAAGCTGATATACGAGCTATGGCAAAAGTTACAGTCTGAAGTTTATTTAGTTTGAGCAGTAAAGAAAAGATATGCTGTCTGTGCATGAACAGGTGATTTCTTTCTTACTGTGACCGTACATGTAGGTCTTCAGCTGATTTCATGGAGAGTCCTGTGATGTCTGCAATCCTCTGATTGAAATGAGAAACCACAGGCTTGTCTTCCTTTAAAGAAACACTAAATACAAAGACATGATTTTTCAGTTACACTTTACAATTAGATTGAATTTGTTTAGTTATTGAATTGAAAAAAATTGTGTTTATTTTTCTTCCCAAAATAAGTGTGAAGAAATAATATGAGTGCTATAATATAACAGTAATGTAATGTAAATGTTAATTTTGAGTGAATATAATGGATGAAAAATTAGATAATCACCTTTGAGAAGTACGGATCTTTGATACTCCCTCAATAGTCAAAGACCTAGAAAGCTACAGTAGGCCACATAAGGTAAATGGAACATCATATATATATATATATATAGATCACATTTATTTGAATGAATTAATGAATTATAACATTTATTTGAATTAATTATTGTTAAAATTATTAAAGTTTGTTCGAGAGAGAGAGAGAGAGAGATTTGTGTGTGTAGTGTGTGTGTGAATTATCTGCGTCTGTGCGTTCTGTTTCATTCCTCCTGGTGCTTAAAGGGATAGTTCACCCAAAAATGAAAAATAGCCCATGATTTACTCACCCTCAGGGCAGCCTAGGCGTATCTGAATTTTTTCTTTCAGACGAACACAATCGCAGTCATA
Source organism: Sinocyclocheilus grahami (assembly GCF_001515645.1). NCBI lineage: Eukaryota > Metazoa > Chordata > Actinopteri > Cypriniformes > Cyprinidae > Sinocyclocheilus > Sinocyclocheilus grahami. The sequence goes on along the minus strand of NW_015505801.1, from coordinate 213,160 downwards.
TTTAAAATTGTCCTGGCTCTTCCAAACTGCAGTGAATGGTGCCCCTGTTTTTGAAGTCTAAAAAACTGCATCCATCCATCATAAAACTATACTCCACACAGCTCCGGGGTGTTAATACAGGCCTTCTGAAGCAAAATGATGCGTTAGTGTAAGAAAAATATAGATTTAAAAAAATGTATAAACTGTAATCTCCAGCTTCCGGTCGCTCAAGCAGGCACATTCACGACAAAGTGTTCGAGCATATGACGTAGGCGCAGCGACTGAAATTTGTTTTCACTAGAACCACGGGGCCAAACCTGATCATTTTAAAGGAGTGTGCACATTTTTGCCCATTGAATGGCACAATAAAGCATCATTATGCCCACTGAATAGCACAATTAATCAGTATCAACAAGAAATGAGACACTAATTATACTGGCAATAACAGCAAATAAATATTGTAGTCTTTGTATGTGTGTTAAATATTCACTGGAGACATTCTTCAGAAACTCTATCTCTCTGTCTGAAATAATGTCATGATATCTTATGATGCGAGGCTCGTCCCACTCCACTTCCTCTTTCACTGGTGCATACATCAGTCTGGGGTTTCCTCCACCTGTGCTGTACCTACAGGAGAGCACCCTCTGCCTCTTGGAGGTCTGATGTTATCAAATATAATAACATTCCAATATAGAAAAACAAAGATTGACATTGACCGTTGTAATTTCATGTCAGACATTGATTTAAATTTGAGACTTTGCACTTACCTTCTCATCAATCCCTCCTCTGCACAGTGTCTCATATTTATTTGACTCTGTGTTCAGTGTCAATATGTCAGGGTATTTCTGTAAGTGTAGGAGTCTGTTCAGCTGATCTATGTCTTCATCATTAGTTGAATCTAAGGGCAAAGATGTTTATGACTTAAATCACAACAATTGGGTCAAATTGACTGACAAGCTCAATTATAAAAATATTAGTATTAAACTTCAGGACACTATGAGCTCACCCAGATTTAGAAGATGGTCCAAGTAGATTGCCACAGGTAGGCTGCCAAAACGATAGGCTGAGAAACTAAGGTAATTTGTCAAAACTTTATTAGTTGAGTAATTTTTAAATGTGTTACGAATGTACAGAAACCAGAGAAAGGCATGCTGGAATTTGCTCTCGTTATAAGCGACCAACCCCACATGGTAAGCTTCCTCTGCATTTAGAGATGTGTCTGTGAAATCAAAACAGATTGAAGCTGATTTTTGAAAGAAATAAAAAGTGAAACTCTCTCAGTGAAACCACATAGGTGCAAAACCGCGGACAATTCACCCTTCATGATGTCTTCTGGGTAGAGTTTGTAGATCTCTTGCAGTCTTATCAGCCCTGAAGCAGCACCATCCAAATCCTCTGGCTGTGGGATCTCTAGCAACTTTGCGTCCAACTCATTCTGATACTTGTTACACTGATAAAAACTCAGTTGAATGTGTTTGACAATATTTATTAATTGACTGAGGAGTGTGTAAGCAGCCACAGGGTCTCTCATGATTTCCTCAGGGTCCATAGGGTCGGAGTGTGAAAGCAGAAGATTCTGATAAACACTGGATTGAAGACAGTGGTTCATCAGAAGTTGTACTGTTAAAAAACAACAACAACAACAACAACAAAACTTAATCATACATCTAACACCATATATAAGATTGTTAAACCTCCATTGCTATAAAACGGAATGCTTTTTTAATCTTAGAATTTATAGAGGGAACAATGAAAGTGTATTACCTCTTCATTGTCTCTATATTCTTTTCTTCAGCATCAATGTACTGACTGAAGCCCTGCAGAAGGTCTTCTTTCTTCTCAACAAGCTGTGCAATTTGATCTACAGTGTTGAACAAACTGCACTTAATGTCAAAGAACATTTGATATATGTTATATTTGATTTTTTTTGTCATTAGAAGTATAATGAAATAGGTTTCAAGTAAGAAACCAAAGAGAGAGTTAATATTGTTTAGTGAATAATAAATAAAAAAATTAAAATCTACAACTATGTTTGTATGAGCGTATCAGTATTGAAATATAGCAAAATGTATTTTAGTCTATTACAAATGAATACATAAAATTAACTTGTCATGGCAACTGCGTAAAAACATCAGTTAGAGAAATATGGATAGAACACTATAACATTAAAGTATTAACGATTAAACTAATAAAAATATAATTAATAAATATAATATAAATAATATATATATACATAAATATAATTAATAACCTGTTGATGAGAAGAATTCATGCCTAGCAGTATAGACAGTCCAAAAACACACCACAAATGTCAGTTCCTTTAAGGCCATTATCAAATCTTCAATTTCTCAAAACACAACTTCAGTATGTATACCTTGAAGTGAAATTGAGCTTAAATACAGACCATTTATTTGCGCCTTTCAGAGACACACCTGTAGACACGCCTGCCCATTTTATAGTTTCTCTGTATTCCTACTATTTTATGAAAAACAAAAGTGAAACTTTACATGAGTTAGTTCGCATGTGTCAGCAGTTGTGGGAACAATGAAAGTAAAGCCTATATACACATTTGCTATCAGTTAACAAATGAGTAACTATGTAAACAAACAGGGCATAAAAGTAGACAACCAAAGAAAAAGGAACTAATCAAAGATGAAACGCACGGACCAAAAGAATAAAAAAAAGAATAATGAATAAAAAAAATCAAATGAAAATATTCCTCATAACAAAACATAAATGTGACATAATGACAGTCATGACATATCACAATATACTTTTGTTTCTTAGCTACCAATATAATTTCATGTAGCACAATTGGAGACCGCAAAGGGTATAATCATGATAGAAAAGGAGAGACATCCTAATATAAAATTATCATTATAAACTATTGTATTATCAAAACCTGTTCTAATGTTACCTGGTCAAGCTTTACTGGCATAGTGTCCTTTTTGTTGTGTTATTGCAGGATGCTGTGTCAACAATCACGTATGCATTACATGGAAGTCTGATTTATGACTAATGCAGAAACTAAAAGTAAAATTTATTATTTCTGTGTTATATTTTTTGTGTGAGCCAAGGGTTAATAATGATGCAGTCACTGTTTGTATTAGATGTGATTATACACAGTTTCTAAAATTTTGTCTTAAAGAAATCATATAATAACTGAAGAGGGTCAGAATTAGTACACACATACATCATGTGTGGGTGTTTTATGTCATTTAAGTCATGTACATGCATGAAGACACTGAAGCCTGAGGGTGAGACACACATATATAATTTTTGTTATTAATAAAATATTGATATATCTAATCACAGGTACTATACAGAGGATATGTTAGCATAATATCTATAGTTACAATCTCTGCGTGCAGAACAGCGCTGTGGCTTTGTTTGTAATTATTTTGGTTGGCGAAATAGTGCAGAAACAGGCAATATGGTCTCTAAAATGTATGTCTCTTAATAAAACTTCTAGTTTATTGAACTGTTGTAAAAAATCAATATCACATTTGTATATGGTAATTTTGGAGAAAAAAAGGCCCTCTTCCGTGTGAACTTGATTAACTATATGAAGTGGTATAAATATACACATTTTCTGAACAAAACATTCTGAATTTTAATTTAATATTGAAATCTGAAAAATTGATGACATTTGTTCATACAAAAAACGAAAAATCAAGAATTCGGCTTCATTTTACAGGAATAACTCCTTACTGACTGCTATAATTGATCCACTCAGGTAATGTGATTATCCATTTATACCTTGCTGAAACTTTATTTTACTCTATTGCACTTTTTATTGTACATTACAATTATTATTAATATTACTGGCACCTTGACAGTAGTAAATCACTGTTAAAATGCATACAATACAGTAGCTATCTGTGTTACAGATCCTATATACAAAGCTTACATGATACATAATAAATATAACAGATACTTCTATAGTACAGATGCACTTGATATGATTTCTCCATGGTCTCAGTGTCTTTCACTCCCAGTATGACAAAGAACAGCGTCTCCTGAACTCTTGTCCAAACTCATGGATCCATTTATTAGCCACTGAAAAGACCCAATATATTTATGAAATGTAGTCATTTTAACATAAATGTATTTATACATTATAGAAGATACACAATGAAGCAGTAATCCAAGCTGGTTACAATATCTTTAAAAACCTACCCCATTTGTTACCCCTTAACACAGGGCATCCAGCATGTTTTGTATTCAAATCCACATTTCCATTCTTGTGGAGGTTGTACCAAAACACGGCTGAACCCTTAAGCAGTAGAGAGCGGATGCATGAATTATTCTTAAATCATTCTAAATATACCATATAGATCAGTGATTTGATGGTTTACCTTTTTTGGTTTCAATGCAACGCCAACTTGAGGAAACACAGTGGCGCCCCCTATCTCCACATCACTCATCTACAGCAAGAGCACACCATTTATTGCTCATAAGGATTGTGCAATACAGGTACACTCTTAAAAATAAAGGTGCTTCAAAAGGTTCTTCAAGTGATGCCATAGAAGAACCATTTTTGGGTCCACAAAGAACCATTCAGTCAAAGGTTCTTTAAAGAACCATCTCTTTCTTACCTTTTTGTAATCTGAAGAACCTTCTTTCGCCACAAAGAACCTTTTGTGAAACAGAAAGGTTCTTCCGATGTTAAAGGTTCTTTATGGAACCATTTAGACAAAAAGGTTCTTCTATGGCATCGTGAAGCACCTTTATTTTTAAGAGTGTAATATGGCAAATGAACTTATAAAGTAACAATGGAATTTGGAGGTCTAAACTTACATAAATTAAGAACGTAGCAATCCTTCCATTCTCATCATCCTGTGAGATCAAACATTAAATTATCTTGCAATGATATGATTAGTTAATATGTTATCAAGCTCTCATTGACACAGAATAAAGCTATTAAAGTTGAAGTTTGAAGACCTAAAACAGAGCCACGGGTTCTCTCTGGGTTAAAGAAATGTGAAAGTCATTCTACAGTTGACGAATGACTTTCACATTTTTCATCAACAACATAAATTGCACACAGACACAGTCAAAACCTTAAAGGTGAATTTAAACATGTAAGAGAAAAAAGAAAATTTTAGGTGCAATTGGAACGTCTCTTTAAGTAACCACATGATAATTTAACTCATGAGGGAATCCAAGGCAAATACTGGCCAAATTGATGTAATGGCTTTAGCTTACCAATTCATCATAATGTGGTTCATATCTGCCACCAATCCCATAATTCTGAACCTGGAAAATGATTGCACCTCAATTGAAATGAAAAATTCAAGTAAAACAACACTTAATATTACACAAGGAAAACACGTGTTAATCCGTGAAGATACCTTGATGTTCATTGAAGTTTGATAATTGAGGTGAATATAAAATGACTAAATAAAAATATAATATCAGTCCCCAAACCTATTATGCTCTTTGGCAAAAGCTACAAAAAGCAGACTAAACCAAATTATATTATGCAAGAGATTGTGACCAGGCTAGCTGTAAAACATGCTTTGCAAAGCTTTGCTAAACTAGAGACAGAGTTGTCCTTAAAAAAGAGATGCTGTCTGCACATGAACAGGTGATTTCTTTCTTACTGTGACCGTACAAATAGGTTTTCAGCTGATTTCTGGGAGAGTCCTGTGATGTCTGCTATCCTCTGACTGATACGAGCAACCACAATATTGTCTTCCTTTAGAAAAACACTAAAAACAAGGAAATCATTTTTCAGTAACACTTCACAAGAAGATTTAATTTGTTGTTATCAAATTGAACCCTACTGTAAAGTCATTCCGTTTGTCTTCCAATAATAAGTGTGAAGAAATAATATAAGTACTATAATATAACAGAATTATAATGTAAATGTTAATTTCTATGTTAATAACATAATAGGTGAAAAATATGATTATAATCACCCTTGAGAAGTACGATTCTTCGACACTCCCCCTGTAGTCAAAGACCTAGAAAGCTACAGTAGGCAGCAAAAGGTAAACAGAACATCAAATATAAATATGTAAATCATCATCAAGATATTAGATTATAATAATAATGACAAATATTTTATTGATTTGTGTGTGCGTGTTTCTGTGTGTTAGATATTCACCAGAGGTCTGGAGATATTCTTCAGGATCTCTATCTCTCTGTCTGAAATAATGTCATGATATCTGATGATGCCAGGCTCGTCCCACTCCACTTCCTCTTTCACTGGTGCATACATCAGTCTGGGGTTTCCTCCACCTGTGCTGTACCTACAGGACAGCGCCCTCTGCCTCTTAGAGGTCTGATGTTATCAAATATAATAAACATCCAATACACAAGAATTTATAGTGACTGTTTCACAATTTCATGTCAAATAATGATTTAAATTTGAGAAGCTGCACTTGCCCTCTCATCAACCTCTCCTCTGCACAGTGTCTCATATTTACTTGACTCGTTGTTCAGTCTTAATATGTCAGGGTTTGAAGTTCTCTGGAAGCGAAGGCGTCTGTAAAGGCCCAGCAGAACTTTGACTTCATCGTTAGTTGGGTCTGAGGCAAAGAAGTTTATGCCTTCAATAGTCTGATCGGAAAGTTGTCTGATAACCTCACAAATAAAAATATTCTGGACACCATGAGCTCACCCAGATTTAGAAGCTGTTGGCCGAAGTAGATTGCCACAGGTAGGCTGCCAAAATGATAGGCAGATAAACTAAGGTAAAGGAGCAACTTTTCCTTAGTAGTGTTGGAGTATTGTGTTGATCTGTCCAGACTGTACAGAAACCAGAGAAAAGCATGCTGGAATTTGTGCTCGTTATAAGCGACCAACCCCACATGGTAGGCTTCATCCGCGCTTAGAGACATTTCTGTGAAATATTAAATGAAAGCATCAGTCAGATTGGAACTTGGAAGGAAAAAGTGAAACTCTCACAGTGAAACCACATTGGTGCAAACATTTCACCCTTTGTGATGTTGTGTGGGTAGAGTTTGTAGATCTCTTGCAGTCTGATCAGTCCTGAAGCGGCACCATCCAAGTCCTCTGGCTGTGGGATTTGTGCATATGTCAGCACTGTCTGATACACTACAAGATTTTCAAATATGAGAACAGATCCATAAGCAACTGCATTGAAAAGTTGAATAAAGTAGCATCAAAAAGCATTTACCACTGGTTCACTCTTTCATTACCAGCTTTTCTCCACATTTGTATTTCTATAAATAAACTACAATGCATGTTCAGACATTTGACTTTATAGAATTAAATAAGATCTCACATTGATAAAGACTCTGTTGAGTGTAATCTACAATGTTTATCCATTCAGCCCTCACTCGTCTGAGGAGTTTATAAGCTGCCACAGGGTCTTTGATTTCAGGGTCCACAGGGTCTAAGAATGAGCCCAGTTGAAGCAGCAGAAGAAGCCTGGATTGAAGATAAAAGTTCAAATCAAATGTACATCAAATGTTGTAGTGTTAAATAAATGTATTTATCAATATAATCTTGATCTAAAACCAGATATAAGATTGTTAAATATCCACTAGTTTCCTATACCAGGTTATTGCTGTAAGCTGAAAAGCTTTTAATAAAAAATACTTTAATGTTTAGGGAATTTTCACCTCTTCATTATCTTTACATTTTCTTCTTCAGCATCAATGTACAAACTGAAGGTCTTCAGAAGGAATTCCTCTTCTTCATAAAGTTGTGACATTTTATCTATAAAACAATTACATCTGCACTTAACTGTCAAAGAACTGTTCATGATCTTTTATTTATTTATTTGACATAACTGGTGGTATAATGCAACCGGTTCATTCATTAGGTAAGAAACCAAAGAGAAAGATAATAACTGTATGAAATGAAGAATTAAAAAAGTGAAAATTTGATTATAGTCAGAAGTGTCTCACAAATTAATAAAGCAAGTACATAAGAGAAATATGGACAAAACAGTAAAATAACAAATAAAAAAATGAATAAACTCAAATGAAATAATTGATATCGTATCCAAATACAAACAATAATATACCTGTTGAAGTGAAGAATTCATCCCCGTTAGTACAGACAATCCAAGAACACATCACAAGAATAAATGTCAGTTCCTTTAAAGCCATTATCTGACCTTCAATACCTCAAAACACAAAAACTTGTGTACTTTATGTTTCTAGAAGGGAGATAGTGGAGCTTAAATACAGACTGTTTATGCCTCCTTTTAAAGACCCACCTGTATTACATAATCTGCCTGCATTTTCCAATTTCCCAGTACTGCAATCAAAGATTTATGAAACGAAAGTGAAAATTAACATGAGTGAGCTCTCGTGACATATGATGCTTCAAAAATAGCCTTTCGTTTCTTGTACATAGTAATTAGATGTACCTAATAACTGGACAAAACATAGTTGTGTTTGTTCAACCATGAGACCTGTTTAAAATCATTTAACACTGCATACACAATGGGCATATAGAATTGAATTGAATTATATTTAACTTTTTCTATTTGTCATTTGTTTACAATCTTTTGTGTGTTTGTTGTGCAAACATATTTTAGGCTTATTTGAAATTAGCTACTTTCCATAAAGTCTGTAGGAACGAGACCACCCAGTTTTTTAAAACCAGGAATAGGTTTCACAGCCAACTCCTCCCCCCCATATCATCGCAGACTGTCAGGTAGACATATCAACAGAGTGTTTAAAAGACAAATATATTTCACCTTGCGGTCTCACTTTTCTAGAAGTGGTGTGTACAACAGTTCAGACACTGGCCAAATGTCTAGTGCCTAATATAGGCAGAATAACTAAATAAAAAGAAAAAGAATTCAGTTATCTATAATTCATCTGTCTTTCAAAATATTGTTACAAGAATGCTGTGTTAGCAACCATGTCTGGATCACAAGTGAGTGTGACTAAAAACTAAAAGTTAAAGTACATCATTCCATCAGCATTTGTGTGTTGTGTGTGCATCATGTCTCACGCAGGTTGAAGGCAAGTATGTTGACAGGCTTGTTTTCTACATGCGGGGTTCACCTAAACATCCAGCTTAAGACTGAACAGGGAGAGAGACAGAATATATTTCATACCACAATAACTGTATGACACTCCCACTGAAACTAAACACAAACAATCAAATATCATACTGATTCCAGCACTTCCTGATGATGAGCAAAAAGAAACAATATCAATATACAGTATCATGTTAAAATTGTGATATCACTATCAAAAATGATCAATCGATTTCTGTGTATTTCATTCAGCTTTTAGACACCATTGAATTTGAACAGTATCATATCACAATGTGATCAGCTCTGTTCAGATAAGTCTTTCGTCACAAAAACACCTTTTCTTATCAGAAATCGTATGATTATGAATTTCAATTATATACGTGAATGGTGGTGATCAGAATAAAAAAAAGTTTCAAAAATATTCAAATTAAAGAAAGGAATTTCACACACACACACACACACACACACACACACACACACGTTGGGTTACCATGTTTTAAGGGTCATTAGCCTACATAAATGTAAAGGTTTTTATACTGTTTTCTATCCCTTAACTCTAACCCTGCCCCTCACACAAAACGTTCGGCATTTTTAGATTTTCAAAAAAATCTCATAATAATAAAATAAAAAAAAATCAATAATAATAATAATAAATAAAGATAATTCTGTATGATTTATAAGCTTGTTTCCTCAAGGGGACCAAAACATTTTCCCACAAGGTCAAGAAACAGAAACAAAAGAAGGAAAAGGCTGAGAAACAATGAACTAGGAGGAATCTAAATCCATATATACTATTTTAGTGGCAGTATGAGCATGTGAATACACCGAATTTGAGTAAACAATATGAGAATTTTTTCCTAGCGATACACAATTGTATTCAATACCTCCAAACCAACAGGCGGCACTAAAATGCTTTTGTACTAAATAAACTCCGTTGGTTCTGTAGCCTGCGGAAACGACGTCACTTTGGCGCCGAATTATACAGAGTTAAGCGCGCGGAAGAAAACATCGATGCTTCAGAAATTTTAATAACACGCTAAAATATATATTAAAAATATATTCCGGATTTACTTAGTATCAGCAGTGCAAGACCCCAACAATGCAGCGAAGCATAGCGTGAGTGTGTCCTGCTTTCTTTTGTTGTTGACCACAGAACATTACATGAACTGCAGTGTCTGATTCTGATACAAGAAGACTGTGTTTAACCTACACCAACTAACTTTCTAACGGCGACATTGTTCCCCCCCCCAACCCCCCCCAAAAAACTTTTAAACGGCCCCTTTTTCCCCCCCCCCCCCCCCCTTTTCCTTAAATTGCCTTTCTTTAAATGTATTGGATAACTTCTAAAACAGTAACGTTATCAACCTGCGCGAGCTCATTTGTCTTAAGTTATCTCGTTGTTTCCCGCCCACAGATCTTTCTTTCAGCCAATGAAAAGCAAGGAAAAGAGTGATGGACATGTCAAAGCAAAAGCCGAGTGAGTGATATTTAGGGATGTTTTCCTGATTTAAACATTGTTTAATTAAATTAAATTTTTTCTTTGATTTTGAACATAATGTTGTAGAAACTTAAATGCAGCTATTTATATTGATTATGTATGTGTTCTCTTTGGAAAGAGTGACAACTATAGAGTTGGAGGAATATGAAGACAAACAAGCAATGTTATATTGTTATATAATAATGTTGAATAATGTTTTTGTTTTCTCCTGCTGCTTAGACCTGTAAAAAGTCCCCTCAAAATTCAGAATGGCATGCAGGAAAATGATTCACCTGTGAAGAAGGTTCATAAACGCAGTCGAGCAATCATAGACAGCGATGATGAAGATCAGCCAATAGTAAAAGAGCAGGTGCCAAAACAGAGTGAAGTTCAAACAGCAAAGCCAGAGAAGGTAAGACTTGAGTAATCATGAACATCAACCATAACAACATGTCAGTATTGTTGTTAACGTTTCTGTTTCTATGTCTTACTATGCTAAACACACACGATTCTGTTATTGCAAAGGCTGCTTCCACTGTATCTCCAAAAACTCCCATAACCCCAACGACTCCTGTCACGTCGAGTACCTCTGTTGATAAAATAACCCCTGCTTCCTCAGGTACTCCAGGAACTCCAGCAACTCCGACATCAACATCGCCATCAGGCATTCCCAAACGCAAGACTGGTCTGTATCAGTCTCTTCTTGCCACATTCCTTCTTGTACTACTCATCATTTATTGTTTCTTTAATTCTTCTTAATACTCCAAAAAACAGTTCCAGCTGTCTTTTTTTATGTGAACTGGCAAATTCATCCTAACCGTGTAAAGCCTGACATGAAATAATAGGCAAAAAATCATTTTCTTTTTTTTTTTTAATAAAAGTCCCGCCTCGAATGCATCGGCCAAGCAGGAAAACATATCGGCCGATGCCGATATTTTAAAAATGCCAAATATCGGCCTTGGCGATATATCGGTTCTGTTATTGCAAAGGCTGCTTCCACTGTATCTCCAAAAACTCCCATAACCCCAACGACTCCTGTCACGTCGAGTACCTCTGTTGCCGTGGTAACCCCTGCTTCCTCAGGTACTCCAGGAACTCCAGCAACTCCGACATCAACATCGCCATCAGGCATTCCCAAACGCAAGACTGGTCTGTATCAGTCTCTTCTTGCCACATTCCTTCTTGTACTACTCATCATTTATTGTTTCTTTAATTCTTCTTAATACTCCAAAAAACAGTTCCAGCTGTCTTTTTTTATGTGAACTGGCAAATTCATCCTAACCGTGTAAAGCCTGACATGAAATAATAGGCAAAAAATCATTTTCTTTTTTTTTTTAAATAAAAGTCCCGCCTCGAATGCATCGGCCAAACAGGAAAACATATCGACCGATGCCGATATTTTAAAAATGCCAAATATCGGCCTTGGCGATATATCGGTCGACCACTACAGATGACAGAAGGCATGAAGTAGATTGTGTACCACAGGTTTTTCAGCAAAGTTTATGTACCAAATATGAGACGGTAGGCTTTATAGGGTTAAAATCCCTCTCCCGTTCTCTAGCCCGCAAGCATTTCCCCAAGAGGAAGCTGGAAAGCAGAAGTGATGGAGAGGGGACAAAAGAGGAGGAGAATGAAGTCGATGGAGCGCAGGAAAGTAAGAGAGCACGAGTAGAGTCTTCACCTGGAAAAACAGGTGAGATGAGCTGATCTCTGTGCACAGGTATCCTGTCCAATATCTTCATACGTTTCTCATTGTTTCTTCTCTTTCTCTCTTCAACTCAGACAACGAGATGATGGAGGTGGAAGAGAAGAGAGCAGATGGGAAGACTGCTGTGGAGGAACAGAAAGGGGAGGATAAAGCAAAATCAGCCGTAGTTGAGGACGATGCAAACAATGAGATGAAAGAAAAGGATAAAAGTGACATAAAACAGGAGAAAAAGATAAATGGAGAAAATGGGAAGAAAGAAAAAAAAGGCAAACAAGAGAAGGAAGATAGCAGTCCTAAACGAGTGGTTAAAAAAGAAAAAAACACAGAAGAGGGATCGGCCAAAAAGAAACCTATCAGCAGCTTTTTTGGTAAGCTTTTTGTCCTTTTCTTTCTCTGTTTTCTCCCGTCTTTTTAATTGAAGGGATAGTTCACTCCAAAATGAACATGGTCATTATTTACTTACCCTCATGTGTAGGGTATCCCCAAATTTGTATGATTAGTAAAACAATTTTCGTTTTTAGTTTAACTTTTTTTAAACTCTTTATATAACTTACAATCTCTTGTAGCTCCCAGAAAGGCAGCTGTAAAACTGGAAAAAGAGGAGCAAGTTGAGGGAGAAAAAAAGAAGAATGGGGAGATCTCTGACGCTGCTGAACAGAAAGAGAAGGAAAGGTTAAAGTCAAAAAATTTTCAAATATTAAACTGACTTGGAACATTTTATTTAAGAAATATAATTGTTTGTTTCGAAAGGGACCAAGTGTTTTTCTGTGACTCCATTTAAAATGAGCTTTATTGTTTTGACAGTGAAAAGGGGATGGATTCTGCAGTCCAGAGCCAGTATGATCCCTCCAGAGCACATTACAATCCCGTTGACCACGCTTGCTGGCAGAAGGGCCAAAAGTAAAGCCTGCCTTTTATTAGTTAAATAACAGAGTGCTGCAGGGATGAGTCCAAAAACAGAGATAGAGTAGCATTTTTGCACATCCGGTTTCATCTTCCTAAAGTCAATGGTTTTTGGTAAAATGCCTTAAGTCTTTACCTATGTAGGTTTTTTTTTTCCTTTTTTTCCTTTTAAAGCTTTTTCATAAAATGTTTTAAAAATGTGTTTGCTGACGAGTGGCTAACTAGGACTTCAAAGGTTATCAAGGACATTGAACATCACCAGGGTGAACAGGAAAACCCATCTACTCATTAGTCTGGTTGTGTTTGTACTCGTGCTCTTTCAAACTATTCTAACTCATTGGTTTTGTGGCTTTTTACTTGTGCTGATTGTATTTAGGCTTCAAATTATAAGTTGTTCATTTGTATAGATTATATTTATGAACAAAATGTGTACGAATCAACTTTTGCTAGTTATTTTCTACAATTATGCAAAAGCCAATGGAAAAATCCTATTTGCTCTTTTGTGTCGAGGAAACCAGGCTGATGCTAACTTCTGGATTGGCTTAACGAAAATATATGTCATCCCTGCAGCACTATATATCATTGTTATAAGATCAAGAAAGTTGGAAACGATTATTCCACTAAAGTCTTTTTCTAACAAACATCTTAATACAATTGCAAAATACAGTTTTCTTTCTAAAGCAATAAAATTTGCTTGACACTTTTTTTAATGGAAGTTCATTGATGTATGTTATCTCTTTCTCAGAGTGCCATATTTGGCTGTCGCTCGCACCTTTGAGAAGATTGAAGAGGATTCGGGCAGGTATTAAGTAGAATTATTCTATGTACAGTGGGGCAGTGTGTGTGTGTGTGTGTGTGTGTTTTCTCTTACATCTATTTGAGTTTGAAAATAGGTGTGTGTGTGTGTAGCAGTTAAAATTCAATCTTTTTTTATTTTTTAGGCTGAAGAACATTGAAACGCTTTCCAACTTTCTGCGATCTGTAATTCTACTCTCTCCCGGTGAGTGTGTGTACTTAATTCATTGAGTTTAAATAGGTTATTATTAATTATTTATACAAGACAGGGATCGTTTTTCTTTCTTAGTGATTAGGTGAACAGATTAATGTCTCTGTTAGAGAGGCAGATTGAAGAAAAGACTTCCACTTTATCTAGCATATATTCAAAATGTCTCACCGTTTCCATTTGTTCAATACTCTGTTGTTTAGATGACCTGCTATGCTGTGTGTACCTGTGTCTGAATCAGCTCGGCCCTGCATATCAGGGTCTGGAGCTGGGTGTTGGGGAGACCGTCCTGATGAAAGCCGTCGCTCAAGCAACTGGTAAATATATTGGTGTTTTCGCTAATGTCATTCACCATTCTCCTTGCCTGACCCCTTCACTGTTAACTTCTGTTACCAGGGCGACAACTGGACAAAATCAAGGCGGAGGCTCAGGAGAAAGGTGACCTGGGATTGGTTGCTGAAAGTTCCCGTAGCAACCAGAGAATGATGTTTGCACCGGCCAATCTGACAGCAGGGGGCGTTTTCAACAAACTGAAAGAGATTGCTAACATGAGTGGAAACTCTGTGAGTACAAATATAGTGATATTGTGAACATATTGTTAAAGTTTAACACAATTTTAATATACCGTATTGACCCGAATATAAGAATGTTTTTTTTCTTGGAAATGCATCTGAAAAAACACGGTAGTCTTATTCAGGCCCTTTTTCCAAAAGGTACATCTGGAAAAAGGGGGGTCGTCTTATAACCAGGGCCGTCTTATATTCGGGCTAATACGGTATTTTAAGATATAATTTATTCCTGTGATGGCAAAGCTGAATTTTCAGCAGCCATAACTTTACAAAAAAAAAATTTTTTTGAACAAGTTTAATTTTGTCCATGTATATGTTCTCAATGAAAATCAGCTTCCTCTCTCTTTTGCTCTTTCTCTCTCTGTCAGGCAATGAATAAGAAGATTGACATTATTAAAGGCCTCTTTGTGGCGTGTCGGTTTTCTGAAGCTCGATACATTGTCAGGTGAGTCATTTCACCTTTCACTTATTACTTTTTCAATTTCTCATCTGACCAATCATGCAGAAATGTTGAGTTCATTCTGAAAAATACAAAATAATGAATGTAATTTATGAATGACAGTTGATTTTTACTAAATCTCAATGATGTGCTGCTGGCCTTGATTATAGTGGTGTATGGTGACAGATTTGTATGCATATTAACGTGGAGATATGTTTTTTTTGATTGGTTGCTTGTGTGATTGACAGGTCACTGGCTGGGAAGCTGCGGATCGGATTGGCTGAGCAGAGCGTTCTCTCGGCTCTCAGTCAGGCTGTATGTCTGTCGCCCCCGGGCCAAGGTTTGAAATGATCCTAATGAAACTGGCATTAACACACATCATAATCAGAGCATTGATAGAACCTCCAGGCTTTCGGCATTTGCAATTAGATTATTCTCTGCCGTGATGAATAAAAAAATGAATAACGTTTAAACATGTAAATATTAATTAGGTGTCTATTTATTTTAGCAGTGCTGAAATGTTACTAATATGTTTTTCTTGTGTTGGTTCAGAGTTACCACCGGCTGTGCTGGATGCAGGGAAAAGAATGAGTGCAGAAAACAAGAGAGTGTGGATGGAAGAGAAAGCACTGATCCTGAAACAGACATACTGGTGAGTCTTTTATGTGAAATATCTTATTCAGGTCAGTACTAAATAAAAAAATAACATGTATTTGTATGATCCCTCTTATTTTGGTAAAATAATTAACATTTTGCACATACTGCAAAGTGTATGTAAAATTTTGAACACAACTGTATATATGAATATACATATATATGAATCCTGTCAAATGGCTGAAAACGTCAAGATTTTTTAATATTCTATTCTATTGGCTAGCATAAGGTAAATGTACACAGACTGAGCGCAGCAAACAAACTGGTGTTGTGAGGGATAATTATCCATATACTACAAACAATATTTCAATTACGACTACAGATGTCCGCTGCATAACAAGTGCCTGTTTAATGAGTATTAGCATAATTTGTACCCTACAGGAAGTCTAATTTTAACAAATTGGACAGGTGTTGCACTTACTACATATAGCCTCAATGCATATAAAATAATGTTTTCATTACTTTCACTCATATTGTTCCTCTCAGTGAGATGCCAAATTATGATGCTATCATTCCTGTATTGCTGAAGGAGGGCATAGATGAACTGCCCAATCACTGCAAGCTCACCCCAGGTACTGCCCAATCACAACTTGCCCAGTTCTCCCCTCAAACAGAAAATTTAGTTTAGAATGAGACTAAACAATGTTGTGTTTTACAGGTGTTCCCTTGCGGCCCATGTTGGCTCACCCGACAAAAGGGATCGGTGAGGTAATGAAACGTTTTGATGAGGCATCTTTCACCTGCGAGTACAAATACGATGGAGAGAGAGCCCAGGTGTGTGTTGTTTTAATATTGTTCCACAAGGTGGAGCCTCAGCCATAAAATTGACTTTCTGTTTCCATAGCAAAATATGTTTATTTTTTTTGCTTTGTATTTAACAGATCCATATACTTGAGAATGGAGAGGTGCGCATCTTTAGCCGAAACCAAGAGGACAACACAAGCAAATACCCTGATATTATTTCACGAATCCCACAGGTAACACATATACACCCAGAGAGAAAGAAATAGATATAAGATGGATGCAAAAGCAAGTCACTGTATTTAAAGCCGGGTGCACACTGTCCGATTTCTTTCCTTAATTTTGCTGTCTAATTTCAGGGATAATAAAAGATTCCATCATATGGCAAAATTGGCGGTCTTGGATCGCCTAAGCCTCAGTGTGACATGCTCACTGACGCCCACTTAGTTGCTTTTGCTAAAAAATCAGAATGGTTATGTTGGTCATGTTTTATATAAAACATTTTGGGGTTGAAACTTAATATATACTATTACGGTGATTTAAAATGAATCAGTGCTTTTGTTAAAAAAAAAAACTATTTAAAATATTTTTCAGTAATTAAAATAAAGTATAAATACTCTGACATGAAAAAGTGAAAATTAGACATGCTGCTTTGCTAAAATTATTAAACTGAAATAAAAATAAAAGATGTATTGAAATAAAAAAAACAAATGGATAAATATGAATAAATACCATTATAGTATATAAATACTAAAATAACACTGAAATGGAGCGATCAAATATTTCAGAACTGACACAGTCTGATGACTTCAAATGCTCCTTCAGTTTGTCAGTCATAACTGAAATGTAGCTTGTACAGTAGAGGTCTGCACGGGCTTTAAAGTGAAGCCCGTACCCGAGATCGTCTGACCCGACCTGAGCGGCACAGTTAAATTTAGAGCCTGAACCCGAAATCTTTTTATTTTTAAATTTTTTTCCCCACAACGAATAGCCAATTTGAAAAAAATGCTGTATTTCACGATTGCATGCAACGGTCAGTAAGCAAATACATGTAAAGAAACAGAATCATTAAGACTCGGCCAGTTCAAAAGAAAAAACACTTACCAGTTATGAAAGTTTACGAACATCAGGTGCAGTGGTCACATAAATTCTGCCGAGAGAATGGTTGTATATGACAAGACGATAATTCTTCCATCGTGCAAATTGGTAATTTTCATCAGTTAAGGCTCGTTAGCATTCGGCCTGCTTTAAATCAGACACAGAGATGCAGTGCGGTAAGATTGCATTTATTTGAATTAATTATAGGCCTATCATTTATTTGAATTAGCGCGTGTGCGAGAGAGAGAGATGAAAGTTGCGTGTGTGAACCTGCGTCTGCGCGTCTCTCTCTACAAGCAATGAGGCTTAGTTCCTTCCTTCAAAAACAGCGATTTTACCCCCTCATTGCAGAGAAATATAACGTTGTGAGTCAGTAGCCTGTCCAAGCTATTTTACTAATAAAAGTTTCCGTGCTGTGTTGTCGTGTGCTATAATGTGTGTGCGTGCGTCTATGAAAGCAGCGTAGCCTGCATATAGTTTTAGTTTAGCTATAAACCCGAGCCCGACCCGAACCCGAAGCTATTCATTAAACATTAACCCGAACCCAACCCGAAAGTATCGGGTAGCAGACCTTTATTGTACAGTCAATACATTTGCTGCCTTGGCTTTCACCCAATATCTCACTGGGATAATATTGTACAGTATTGTACAAGCAACTATTGTAAAGTACTCACACAGTGTGCACCTGACCAAAGGTTTACATTGTATTAAGGCTGGAATACACTACAGGACTTTTAAAATCTAAACAACTGAGGATCACACACTACCAGACTTTCAGGTCATTCTGAATGCAACAAACATGCACCTTGTTGCTAAGAGTTGCATGACAAATGATAATGTGTTCACATGATTTTCTATGAAATCTGTGAACTCCTGCTGCTCAGTGTCTGCAGATCGTCTTTGACTTTTGGCAACTATCGTCAGCCCATCCTGGCTGTAAATCCGGGTAAAAGTCCTGTGGTGTATTCCAGCCTTTAGTAAGAAAAAACACTGCCAGTCAGAACATATGATGTTGAATATGCAGCAACTTTGGGATTCTGTTCAAATGAGGTTTCACCTTGGGTGGAGGTTCCCAACATGACACGACTAAAATAGAAAACCAAGCGTCTGATGAAATGTTTGCAGAAATTCAGACTAGCATGGTTGAGATCACACCTGGTTTGGATGCGCTGTTAGTCTTTCTCACAGACTCTCTCTCTTTCTCTTTATGTTTCTGTGAGTCTCTCTGTCTCTTTCTCTCTCTTTTTCAAAGGCCGTATTTGTCCTCTGTCATCCTGCTCTGCTCTCCTCACAAGAAAGCAATAATGGATTCCACCCCTAAAGCAAAGAAAGCATTTGATGAATGACACAAGCTAACACAGATAAATCAATGAAAACGCTGTTGTTTTGCATATCATTGTCCATATCCAATCTCAGAACCGTAATATCTTTTTCTGCCTTCACTTTTCTCAGTTGTCTGATATTCAATGCAAAATCTCATTATTGTACAAGTATCAAATTATTGTACAAGAAGCAAGACTGTCCGAGCTGTAAACAAGATGTCATGTGGGGAATTAATAAGTTCACTCAGCAGCAGAAATCAGTTGTCAGTCATGTTTTAGAGTGCTAAATATGGTAACGTTCTTGGTAAAGAGTGACAGATGTCTATATGTACAAACTAGCGCTTAAAGGGTTAATTCACCTAAAAATGAATATTCTGTCATTAATTACTCACCCTCATGTCATTCCAAACCCGTAAGACCTTTGTTCATCTTCGGAACACAAATTAAGATATTTTTATGAAATCTGAGAGCTTTCTGACCCTGCAAAGACAGCAACTCATCTACCACGTTCAAGGCCTGAAACTTGAATTAAGTTTAGTAAAAGGAATATTCTGAGTTTAGTACAAGTTCATCTCAAATGACAGTATATGTACCATAATGTTGATTACCACAAAATTGAATTACCTCTTGTATCTCCTTTTTTGAGGCACTTGCAATGAAAGTGAATGGAGCCAATCCATAAATGTTAAAATACTTAGTTTCAATAGTATTGACAAAAACAGAATGCGTATTAACACGAAAAACACATTATTTTTCACATATTTTACATTATTACAACACCTCTCTCCCCAGTCTGGCATGAACGGCTCGAATAGTTCCTGTATCAAATGAAGGCCCGCCTTCTGAAATACGAAATGTGCTGTGATTGGTTAGCTGGGCCAATGTGTGTTGTGATTGGCACCACTCGGCGCCTGGTCGGGAAATGTCATGCCCCTTACCATAGTAACTGCCATCACACTGTCATCTTCAGTGTAAATATTGCGTCAAAATCAAATCAATTTGAGTGCGATTTAAACCCGGATGATTGTAACCACTTTAAGTTCGTCTGCCTTGGGAAAGCTATAGCGTGTCTCCGACATAGTGATAACACTCGTTGCCTTCTCTAGTGCAGCTCAACCAGGTCTCGTCCCATTTGTCTGTATTTGTGATATCACAAATCCCGGAAAATATGCGTTGTAGTCCAAACGAGTCGTTCGTTGTAGTTTTTGAAAAGTGATTTCTGTTAAATAAAATATCTCCCTTTGAAGTGGACTTTGAGCTTTGTAACTTTGCAGATCTTTTTTATGCTCAAACAGCAACAATACAGACTAAATAAAGTTGTAAAAGTGAAAAAGCATAATAGGACCCCTTTAAGTGCTTTCATAAAGTTATAAGCTTTCCATTTCTCCTTTTAAAATTCTGCCTAAAAAGGGCCCCAATCACTAAAGTTGTAAGTGGCAGCGTATCCTCAAATTCTGGCTTTTTAAATTTTTTTGGAGAGATGAGTAGTTTTTTTTTGTGGTAGTCAACAGTATGAAATGGCTGCTGATTGAGCTTAACTTACAATATTGGCAGTTCACACCAAGAACGATAACTGTATTAGCCCATACTGATGACCGATAAGCTTCTGTTTCTTATAAAAGTGCATGCTGCAGTTTTGTCATCTGCTGCTTTAAATGCTCAAACTCTTTAAAATTGGGTGGATTCTGATAGGCTGTCATTATTGTTCATCAGCTGGAAAAAACGTGAAAATCAGCTGGAAAATATTGTTCCTCTGTGTTATCGTTATAGATGCAGTGTGGACTTCTCTATTCTCCAAGAATTAGAATGATTATTGAAACTTTAGTTATTGTTCTTGGTGTGAACAGGCCTTTAGTCACTGTCACTATGGTTACAAGTTGTATTCTTGGCTTTATGACGAGAGTAGAAAAGGGGCTTGACTTCAGTTATTCATACAGACTGAATTCAAACTGCTCCTGTAAGCTGTTGTATGAACGGGCACATCTGTTATTAAGTGTGGTTGTCAGTCCCAAACACTGACTGTGAATGCATTCAATTATGTGAGAGGATTACAAATGTTTACAAAACCGCCCCATACCTTCTGCTGCAGCTCTCACAACTCAATATGCACTTGTAACATCTGTTGAATTGTAAATGTCACACAGCCTGAGGGTTCGATGGGTTGTGTTGGTAAAGTGGTAGTGTTTAAAGCTCAGGTGACCTTATAAACAAGTAATTTTAAGATGTTATGGCTGCGAGGGGCATATCTGCGGGGTGAGGCATTGTTTGGCATCGATGATCCAGTTTATTCAGGTGTTGATGGTAGATTTAATAAATGTCCTTACCTCTCTCTCTCTCTGACGTAGGTGAAGAAAGAGAACGTACGGTCCTGTGTTCTGGATTCAGAGGCGGTGGCCTGGGACAGAGAAAAGAAACAGATCCAGCCATTTCAGGTCCTCACCACGAGGAAGAGGAAGGTGAGAGGAAAAAATAGAGAGAAATTTAAACAGAAAGACAGCTGAATATGAAGGAAAGGCACATAATTGAAAGGTTAAATGTATAAGGACAGATATTCCAGTAGCTTTTGGGAAGTTGACATGTCCTTCAGTGTGACATGCATTTTAAACCATTTTTAAAATATAAATTTTGCTAACTATTTTATATTTTTTATGCATTCATGACCTTATTTGGAAAAGAAATATAAAGAAAATCAAATCTTCATGTTTATTAAAAGTACTTTAAAAGTTCATGTGAGTTTGTGTGTATATTTCAGGATGTGGATGCATCTGAGATCAAGGTTCAGGTGTGTGTGTACGCCTTTGATCTGCTGTACCTCAACGGAGAGGTAAGACCATGATAACAGCTCATAGCCAATCACATTTGAATCATTTTGCATCTCTCAGAAATCTCCCTTTTTACCTGCAATGTGTTACTTTAGTGAATTATGTGTCTGTCGCAGTCTCTGGTGCGAGAGCCTCTAAGCAAACGCAGGGCTCTGTTACGGGAGAGTTTTGAGGAAAAAGTAGGAGAATTTGTTTTTGCTCGAGCTCTGGACGCTGACAACACGGAGGCCATCGCTGAGTTTCTGGAGCAGTCTGTACGAGGTGTGTGAATGACAGATCTAGAGCTGTGGCTCTATTGTATTTGTACTTTCATATGATAAAAAATGTTGGTATTGTATTGGTTTGCAATTTAAAAATGTGGGTCCAAAACCAGTTGATGATTGACAGACATTTAGAGTTGCATTACTCACTGTGAGGTGTTACTCAATCATTTAATAATAATAGTAATATCTATATCCTCATTCGCTAATTAATCTCTATTCAAGGAGTTTTTCAATGGTTGAATTGTTTTGCAGATTCTTGTGAGGGCCTAATGGTGAAGACATTGGAAAAACATGCAACTTATGAGATTGCCAAACGCTCCCACAACTGGCTCAAGGTATCGCACACCACAGTGTGTTCATAGTGAAAATACACTTAATTAAAATGTTTAATTTGTCTTGTTAATGTAGTAAACGTTTTAGAATGCTATGTAGTCAATAGAAGAATTTCAGGAACAAGCTTGTGAAGTCAGACTGCAGGAAGAAAAGGTGCTTTAGTCTCAGGCTACGTCCACATGAAGCCAGAGCTTTCCCTATCCGATCTTTTTATTCCCCTCGTATTAAGAAATATCTGCGTCCACACGAAACCACGAAACCGACACAAAACGATGTAGTATACATGCCAGACCAGCATGTGGTGCTGTAATTCTGCCACAGAGATGCCCTAAAAACGGAGAAGACTATGCGCATAAACCTTGCCCGCTGTATACAAACAAACATGGAACAATACATTTATTAATCTGTGTTAATGTTAGTTAATAAAAAGACAATCGTTCAGTGTTTGTTCATGTTTTTGTTGCTGTTACGTCACGTAGCGGTGTCTGACTAGGGGCGAGACGTGGGCTGATGACGTCATCGTTTCAGAAAATATACGGATTCGCTGTCCACACGAAAACGCAAGAGTGGCGTGGTGGTTTTCAGATTTATCCACTCTGGGACCCGGTTTCAAAAAATATTGGTTTCACTCTCCCAAAACGCCGGATCCGTCGGGACGAAACGCCTATACGATACAAAATGTATGCGTATACAGCTAAACGTGTCTCCGTGTGGACGGGGCCTCAGACAGACACAAGCATCCTTTGTGTTTAAAAAATAAAACCTAGATGAGTATTCAAAGTCAGAAGGAAGGTGTAAGCCATTAAAGTGTAATTTCCACCCCATTAAGCTTTTCTCTTGCTCTGTGTCCATATCCTGACATTAAGGCTCAGTGTTGTGATGGAATATATACTCTTGACAGTAGAAATGAGACAGCCAGTAGAAATTCTTCTATATCAGGGGTCTCCAAACTCGGTCCTGGAGGGGCCGGTGTTCTGCAGAGTTTAGCTCCAACCCTAATTGAGCATCCCTGAACCAGCTAATTAAGGTTTTACCAAGCAGCAACCTACCGGTCACACTCGTGAAACCAACAAGGAAGTGACTAAAACTGAAATTCATCAACTGACTGCTAGAGGCTGGCTCCAAAAGGGAGTCAGTCCCATAGACTCCCCATGTTAAAATGCCCAACTTTACAGCAGAATTTTTTTTTTACAGCCTGGTACAAAAAGTGGTTTTGGTCTATATAGCTAATTTTGCCCTTCATGACAACTGTGAGGGGGGTGAATGTTTTAAACTCGCCCGTTTAAATTATATTAAGCCTTAAAGTTCTGCATAATTAAGGGGGTGGCCACTTGAGTGAGAGGTGGATTGCCACTGCTGTCACCACTGTCGAGCTAGGTGGGCGTGGTTTCTAGAGATCAACCGATATATCGATTTACCGATATTTAAGCATTTTACAATAATCGGATATCGGTTTTGTAATATCAGATTCACCGATAAACGCCGCCATCTTGTGGATGTTTTGAGAATTGCGCGCAGGATCACCATTGCAGCGCCTGTGAGGGGAAACAAGACAACAACAACGGCATGCACGGGTACTTGATTTACTGTAGTTAGTAAACTTTATTTAACATAACAGCCATTAATGCACAAATTAGATGTATTAAATAAATGCCTGATATGCAGTTTATGCAGCTTGGCTCGAAGAAATGGAGACAAACTCACGGAGTCACGTAAAATAATCCGTCAAGTCCTGTCCCAATAAAGACGTAACTTTGCGTGAATTAAATAATATGCAGCCATGAATGGGCGAATGTTGGAAATAAAAGTGCTGAATTTAATTCGCTCTCTGTTGTCTATATGCTCATCGTCTCATGAAGTCTGAGTCACGTAGGCTAAGATAATCCGTCAAGTCCTCTCCCAATAAAGACGTAACTTTGCATTAATTAAATAATAGCCATGAATGAGCGCATGTTGGAAATAAAAACGCTAAATTGAATTCTCTGTTTGTTGTCTGTGCTCATCATTAGTCTCGTGAAGCCGCTTTCATATTGCTGTTCACTCACCGGGTTGATGCTCAGGAAATGCTCCAGCACGGCCAC
>NW_015505801.1:185811-188140 GCF_001515645.1 Sinocyclocheilus grahami | reverse complement strand
AACAACAACGGCGTGCACGGGTACTTGATTTACTGTAGTTAGTAAACTTTATTTAACATAACAGCCATTAATGCAAAAATTAGATGTATTACATAAATGCCTGATATGCAGCTTGGCTCAAAGAAATAGAGACAAACTCACGGAGTCACGTAAAATAAGTCCTGTCCCAATAAAGACGTAACTTTGCGTGAATTAAATAATATGCAGCCATGAATGGGCGCATGTTGGAAATAAAAGTGCTGAATTTAATTCGCTCTCTGTTGTCTATATGCTCATCGTCTCATGAAGTCTGAGTCACGTAGGCTAAGATAATCCGTCAAGTCCTCTCCCAATAAAGACGTAACTTTGCATTAATTAAATAATAGCCATGAATGAGCGCATGTTGGAAATAAAAACGCTAAATTGAATTCTCTGTTTATAACATGCCAGTTGAGAAATGCAATAAAATACGATGTTTTGTTTGTCATATTTCAATATTCCAGAGAATATTATTCAGTGAATTAACATTGTCCAGTGAATTATTCTTCACTCTTTAGCCTATTAAACATTTTATAAACCTACTAAAACTGTAGTTTAAAATGTTGATATGACTCCTTTCCTTTATTTTCTCCATTTGAAAACATTAGACGTTCTACAATTATTTTGCTTATTGTTAATATTAGTGTTGCTGCTGATGCTTTAAATAAAATGTTTTTTTATTGTTTTGATGTAAAGATTAAATTTAACATGAAAGACTGCTAATTTTCAACACTTTTTTTAAGATGACTGAAAGGAGGAAAAACCAAAGTGAAGTATGGACTTACTTCACGAAGTCATTTATTTACTTTATAACAGTAAATAAATATCGGTTCTGCATATCGGTTATCGGGCACCTAAACATGCAAATAATTGGTATCGGTTATAAAATATCAATATCGGTAGATCACTAGTGGTTTCAGCAACCAGCTCCCGCCTCTTTGCCCATTTTCGATTATCCGAGAGTGACGTGCGGTTACGTGCTGCCAAAATGATGACGGCCGGCTCCGCCTACTTTAGGCTTCAAAAACGCTCTTCGGAAACCTACGGGTGACGTCACGGACACTACCTCCCTATTTTTATACAATCTATGGGTTTTACTAGGCATACTAGAAACTTCCAGGCAGGTGTGTTGGAGCTAAACTCTGCAGGACACTGGCCCTCCAGGTCCGAGTTTGGAGACCCCTGTGCTATACCTTATATCAGGGATGTCAAACTCAATTCCTGGAGAGCCCTGCAATTAAACACCTGATCGGAATCGCATCTGACACCGATCGGAATTTGTTGCACATGTGTAAACAAAAACCCGCACGAGATCCGATTTTTTTGCATCCGATCTGAGCCACTTCCAAATGTGGATTTTAATCGGATACACATCTGATATCTGGACATCCGACCTACGTCTAAACACACACATCCGATTCTCCACAGAACTCCCAATGCGAGGGCGACACGTTTGCTCATAAAGATTTTTAATGGCGTTTTAATGCCGGCATGCTGTATGCGCTCGCATTTTATTGAGATGGAAACTTTTTATAGGTAAGAAATTGCACATTCAGGAGCTGGTTTTCAACCCCCGCCCCGTGAATTTTGAAAATACAACAGCTAAAAGCTACATATATTTCTCAGCAATGAGGTAAGAACTTAGCATTTTTTGTAATTAAACCGACAAGCTTGTTTGCAATGTTTCACAATCGCTTGCTCGCACGTGGGTGCATGGGTTTGTTCGTTCTCTCTCTCTCTCCTTAATTCGAATTCATTTCAATATATATCATCTTTATTTCACTAAAGAATTCTACCTCTAATGAGCTGTAGATAAAATAGTGTAACAAATTTAAATTACCGTTATTTTCCGGTCTTTATCCGTTCAGTCAGATTTTGTGCTACAAAACATCCATGACAGCCGTTGTCCATGCTGGCAAATAATAATGGCCATTCGACGTGAATTATATAAATCATTTTAAGGGACTACCATGTATCCTTATCCTTCCGGAGCTCCTCCATGGGACTCGAGACCGGTGAGTGGTGCAGGTGTCGCGCATTAGCATTTACTCCATCGGCATCGCTCTGTTCCCACGGCTCTCGGCCCTGCCCCTCTCGTCACACACATATATATATATATATATATATATATATATATATATACACAGTATCTCACAGAAGAGAGTACACCCCTCACGAGTACACCCCTCACACAACACTGAAGAAATTACACTTTTTTACAATGTAAAGTAGTGAGTGTGCAGCTTGTATAACTGTGTAAATTTGCTGTCCCCTCAAAATAACTCAACACACAGCCATTAATGTCTAAACC
>NW_015505801.1:125938-183981 GCF_001515645.1 Sinocyclocheilus grahami | reverse complement strand
TCTAAACACACATATCCGATTCTCCACAGAACTCCCAATGCGAGGGCGACACGTTTGCTCATAAAGATTTTTAATGGCGTTTTAATGCCGGCATGCTGTATGCGCTCGCATTTTATTGAGATGGAAACTTTTTATAGGTAAGAAATTGCACATTCAGGAGCTGGTTTTCAACCCCCGCCCCGTGAATTTTGAAAATACAACAGCTAAAAGCTACATATATTTCTCAGCAATGAGGTAAGAACTTAGCATTTTTTGTAATTAAACCGACAAGCTTGTTTGCAATGCTTCACAATCAATCGCTCGCACGTGGGGTGCATGCGTTCATTCTCTCTCTCTCTCTCTCTCTCTCTCTCTCTCTCCTCTTAATTCAAATTCATTTAAATAAATATCATCTTTATTTGACTAAAGAATTCTACCTCTAACGAGCTGTAGATAAAATAGTCTAACAAATTAAAATTACCGTTATTTTCCGGTCTTTATCAGTCAGTCAGGTTTTGTCCTGCAAAACATCCATGACAGCCGTTGTCCATGCTGGCAAGTAATAATGGCCATTCGATGTGAATTATATAAATAATTTTAATAGCACGACCATTTAAAACCCGAGGGTCTACCATGTGCATAGTAAAGCGATCACTGCAGACAATCCTTTTGGGTGGGAATTAATGTAAACGCAGATATCGGATACTAGTCGTGTCTAAAGTGAATGTAAACAGACGTGCCAAAAAATCGGATATGGTCAAAAGATCGGATCTGTGCATTAAGACTTGCAGTGTAAACGCAGCCTTATTTGAAAACGACATGGTTTGTGTTAGGGATGCACCGATATGAAAATTTTGGCCGATACCGATAATCCTTTATTTTTGAAAGCCGATAACCGATATGTTGGCCGATAAATCTATATCCAAATTTTTATATACTTTTTGAGAGCCTGATTACAAAAAAGGTCTCATCATTAAAAACCACATCCCGAACACTTCAACATAAGCAGCCTAGTTTGAACGGTGTATGTTTTAAAAATAATTTTACTCTCCCATTACCAAATTTAGTCATAAAAAAGTCTTACAAATAAAATAATGCATAAATAATGCAAACAAGTCATTGGACATCATTACACGTGTAAAGAATCAAAATGAATGCGCCATAGATCAATAAAACGGAATAGCCTCTGCACGGACAATAATTAAATGATTTTAATTACTAAACCATATTGCTGATGAAAATAATAATAGAAAAATACAAGTGGTTGTTATTATTAATAATGTATCAATGATTTTGAAAAAGTAACAAATTAATACCACTGTTTTAAACAGCAGCCGTTTGAGCTGCGCGTGCTGAAGCTGAAGAGCTGAATGAATACGGTAAACTGAAGCGTTTTGCTGGCAGCTTATTTAAATCAAGGAAATGCATCCTGAGATTAATATTAAAACAACATAAACATAATATTACAACTTATATATGTACAAAATGACGCAGTTATGGCGTGCTATAGTCAGAATGTGTGATCCTGTTGTGGATGCGCTCTTCCCATAACAACGCGCTGAAACACGGCAACTAAACCCAAAGAATGCACAACGTTTTATTATAATAATGTTCTCATTAGAATGTTATATACACAACATTCCCAATCATAGTTATTAATGTTGTGCACTGCTGTTTGAGCTGCGTGTGCTGAGCTAAAGATGATCACCGGTAAACTGAAGCGCTCTTTTAACTTAACCAAACGCATTCTATATGAGATAAATCAGATATACATCAAATAAACACAATATTACAACGTACAATTGCACAAAAGGCTGCAAACGAACAGCGCGCATCTGAAGTGTCTCTGAAGGAAATAATGCATTATTTATCGGCTTTAAGATATCGGCCAAATTTTCTTATTGGGCCGATACCGATAACAGAAAAAATTAGCATTTATCGGCCGATACCGATATGGTGGCCGATATATCGTGCATCCCTAGTTTGTGTGTTGGAACAGGGCTCTGCCCCTCCAGGAATTGAGTTTGACGCTCTTGCCTTATATAATGTGATATATCTATGGTGCATTTTAAAGACAAAAAATACAGAAATCTGTAGTGTACTCTGCAAACTGTTGCTGATGGTTGTTCCAGATTTTACATTGTTTTGTGGATTGTAATGGGAGAGGTTTATATTTAGTCTGGTTTAACTGTAGGTTCTTTATGGTTGTCAGGCAACTTGCCTTGTCAATACAGAATTCAACTAATTGCTGGTCACAGATGATTGTACTGTATATCGGCTGTTTTACTACAAATGTGTCTCATCCAGTCAAATTCAGAATGTATTACTGTTATGAGTGTTTTGGTTTCTATCCGAGTGTGTCTAATGTGAAGCTGATGTCAAACTTATTAATTAGTTGTGAATAATCTTTTGGTTTGCGTCCATCAAATTCCAAATGAAAGACAAAATAATCAAATGAGATGAAGTACATTTAAATTGTAGTGTTTCATTTATTGGATTACCAAAAAAGTATTACGACATGGTTATTTGAAATAAAACATTTGAGGTTTAATTTTCCAGCATAATATGTTTCAATGTTTTATCACTGTGTAAATCAAATTGACAAATTACTCATACTGTTATGCACCCCAAGGCTGCATTTATCTGATGCAGCACAAATTCAGTAAAACATAATATTGTGAAATATTATTATAATTTTAAAATACCTGTTTTCTATGTATTTTTATTATTTTATTTCTGATGGAAAAGCTGAATTTTCAGCAGCCATTACAGGTTTCTTTATGATTCTTTGATGAATGGAAAGTCCAAAAGAACAGCATTTATTCAATAGAAATGTTTTGTAACAATGTAAAAGTCACTTGTGATCATTTTAATTCCTCTTTGCTGAATAATGAACTTCCCTCTCTCATACCTCCAGATGTCACATGAATTTATTTCACCAAGATTTTGTTTTTGTTGCTTAAAACTCCAAATTCATGGTCTCTAACATAAAGGGAGGTTTGACACAGCCCTTATGTTTCAAACTTGTCTGACTTCAGTGTAACACTAAATGTTCAGCAGAACGACAGCCTCAGTCACCATTCACTTTCATTGTATGTAAACAGTGTGGTAAAAGTGAATGGTGACTGAGGCTGTCACTGTGCCAAACATTTCTTTTTAGGTTCAACGGAAGAAAGAAATGGAAGTCATACAGGGTTGAAATGACAAGGTGGAGACTGATGACGATTTTTAGTTGTTTTGCCTCTTGGGTACATTTATCGCATTCCAATTGTTTATTTATTTGTGTGTTTTTTTTTATACTCCAGAACACGACAGATACAGTTAAAAATGTTTTCTTGCAGTGTAGTTTAGCAATTTATTCTTATTTATACTACTGTCAGAACTGTCAATTGCTTGTCTGCTGTATTGTTTCTAATGGTCTGTTTCTGCAGCTGAAGAAGGACTATCTGGAGGGTGTTGGAGACACAGTGGATCTGTGCGTGATTGGTGCTTATCTGGGGAAGGGGAAGAGAGCAGGAAGCTATGGAGGATTTCTACTGGCCTGCTACGATGAGGAGAATGAGGAGTTCCAGTCTGTCTGCAAGGTGTGTGCTCTCATACCTCCAGATGTCACATGAATTTATTTCACCAAGATTTTGTTTTTGTTGCTTAAAACTCCAAATTCATGGTCTCTAACATAAAGGGAGGTTTGACACAGCCCTTATGTTTCAAACTTGTCTGACTTCAGTGTAACACTAAATGTTCAGCAGAACGACAGCCTCAGTCACCATTCGCTTTCATTGTATGTAAACAGTGTGGTAAAAGTGAATGGTGACTGAGGCTGTCACTGTGCCAAACATTTCTTTTTAGGTTCAACGGAAGAAAGAAATGGAAGTCATACAGGGTTGAAATGACAAAGTGGAGACTGATGACGATTTTTAGTTGTTTTGCCTCTTGGGTACATTTATCGCATTCCAATTGTTTATTTATTTGTGTGTGTCTATGGTGCATTTTAAAGACAAAAAATACAGAAATCTGTAGTGTACTCTGCAAACTGTTGCTGATGATTGTTCCAGATTTTACATTGTTTTGTGGATTGTAATGGGAGAGGTTTATATTTAGTCTGGTTTAACTGTAGGTTGTCATTTCAACCCTGTATGACTTCCATTTCTTTCTTCCGTTGAACCTAAAAAGAAATGTTTGGCACAGTGACAGCCTCAGTCACCATTCACTTTCATTGTATGTAAACAGTGTGGTAAAAGTGAATGGTGACTGAGGCTGTCACTGTGCCAAACATTTCTTTTTAGGTTCAACGGAAGAAAGAAATGGAAGTCATACAGGGTTGAAATGACAAGGTGGAGACTGATGACGATTTTTAGTTGTTTTGCCTCTTGGGTACATTTATCGCATTCCAATTGTTTATTTATTTGTGTGTTTTTTTTTATACTCCAGAACACGACAGATACAGTTAAAAATGTTTTCTTGCAGTGTAGTTTAGCAATTTATTCTTATTTATACTACTGTCAGAACTGTCAATTGCTTGTCTGCTGTATTGTTTCTAATGGTCTGTTTCTGCAGCTGAAGAAGGACTATCTGGAGGGTGTTGGAGACACAGTGGATCTGTGCGTGATTGGTGCTTATCTGGGGAAGGGGAAGAGAGCAGGAAGCTATGGAGGATTTCTACTGGCCTGCTACGATGAGGAGAATGAGGAGTTCCAGTCTGTCTGCAAGGTGTGTGTGTAGAATGAGAGAGACCAGGGAAAACTAGGACTGTAAATCAATTAAAGATTTTAATTGAAGTAATTGCATCATATACAGATTTAATCAATTGAATTACTCACAGATTTTGTAATTAATTATTGTGTAATGTCTAATTCATGTATATAGATATTACTCAATATTGTGAAATTATTACAATTATAAGAACTGTTTCTATTCCTTTGGTGGATCCTGAATTTTCAGCATCATTACTCCAGTCTTCATTGTCACATGATCCTTCAGAAATCAGTATAATATGTGTCCTTGCTATATAAGAGTATTAATTTATTTCAAAAACTGACCCCAGATATTTGAACAGGAGAGTATATATACATATATTAATGATTGTTGTGGTTTCGGATTTTAATGTTCATTAGTTTTTGCAGTATATTTATTTGTTGATTTTTGTCAGATTGGAACAGGCTTCAAAGATGAAGATCTGGAGCAACATTACAATTTTTTAAAGGTAAAGCAAGATTTACACTTTCTTGGTTTCCATGTTGTGTTCCTGTATTTATATGTTTAATGTCTTTATGTGCGATCCACCTCAGGAGCACATCTTACCTAAACCACGCCCATATTACCGTGTGGACCAATCAGCAGAGCCGGATGTCTGGCTGGAGGCGGTACAAGTGTGGGAGGTGAAATGCGCTGACCTTTCACTGTCTCCAGTCTACAAGGCAGCAATGGGATTGGTCAGTACACCACGCAGATGCGAATCATGAAGCTGAATCAGTTTTTGATGACTGATGTTTGTGTTGTATAGATCATGGTGCCAGATCTTAGTTCATAGTGCATAAGTTTAGCTCTTCATGGTGCCATTCTCTCCTTGGCCTTTAGGTGGACCCAGAGAAAGGCATTTCACTCCGTTTCCCACGGTACCTCAGGATTAGAGATGACAAAAAACCAGAGGATGCCACCACAGGGTCACAGGTAACATATGAAATGCAGAATAACGAAGAGCAAGACACACAAGTGGACATTGTGTATTTATTTACTACATAGTGCTTATGTGAATATAGTGGGTCCAAAAAGTTTGAAAAAGTAAAGCAACAATGTGTTTTGACATTAAAATGAATAAGAAATACTTAATATATGATAAAATTTACACTACCGGTCAAAAGTTTGGGATCAGAACGATTTTTAATGATTTTTACAGAAGTTTCTTATGCTCATCAAGGCTGCATTTATTTGATCAAAAATACAGGAAAAATTGAAATAATGTGAAAAATTATTTTGTAAAATAAAGTTTTTCTCTTTTAATATAGATTAAAATTAAATGTATTCCTGTGATGCCAAGCTGAATTTTCAGCATCATTACTCCAGTCTTAAGTGTCACATGATCCTTCAGAAATCATTCTAATATGCTGATTTATTATCAGTGCTGCTTAATATTTTTTGGAACCTGTGATAATTTTTTTTCAGGATTCTTTAATGAATAAAAGTTCAAAAGAAGAGCATTTATTTAAAATAGAAATCTTTTCTAACAATACACTACCGTTCAAAAGTTTGGGGTCAGAACATTTTTATTCTTTCTTTTTTTGAAAGAAATTAAAACTTTTATTCAGCAAGGATGTGTTAAATTGATAAGAAGTGATAGCAAATATTTATATTGTTAGAAAAGATTTATATTGTGAATAAATGCTCTTCTTTTTAACTTTTTATTCAGCAAAGAATCCTGAAAAAGCATAGCAGTTTCCAAAAAAATATTTGGCCAACAACATTGTTGCCAACATTGATAATTCTAATAATAAATCAGCATATTAGAATGATTTCTGACGGATCATGTGACACTTCATACTGTTGTAATGGCTGATGGAAATGCAGCTTTCCATCACAGAAATAAATGATATTTTAAAGGATATTAAAATAGAAACCTTTATTTTATATCGTAATAACATTTTGCAAGATTACAGGGTTTTTTTCCCCCCTGTATTTTTGATCAAATAAATGCAGCCTTGATGAGCATAAGAGACGACTTTAAAAAAACATTACAAATCTTACTGATCGCAAACTTTTGACCGGTAGTGTATATCAATAAGTATTTTATAAATAAAGGTGTAATCAATATTTCATTCATTCATTCCTTTGGAAATAAAATATACGTCTTACAGTAGAAAAAGCACAAGTGTAGGAGTCAACAGTAATTACCCCACATGGGATGTTCCTTTCAAAAGCAAATGTCACAAGTGCATAATGTATGGAAAACGCAGGATCTGACACCATATGTGTGTGTGATGTAGTTCCATGGCATATGAGACCGGAAGAGTGAGATTTTAAAGTAGTTTTTCCTTCTGAAAGTCAAACGTGATGACATTGGCGTAGTTCAGAGATTTGTGACATCGTGATTTAGTGGAGCAAGTGGAGTGGATCCGTTAAAGGAAATCCATCTTTTTACGCTCCACACTGTCTGTCTTTCTTTCCCCCGCTCATTTTCACAGTTCATTTATTTCGGTTTTCTTTTATTCCTGTCTCCCGATGGTTGGAAATGCACAGGCACACAAACACACCCTCTCAAAATGAACTGTTCTGATCTCCTGCATCAGTCTCTCTCTCTCTCTCTTTCAGATTGCAGATCTCTACAAGAAGCAGCAGCAGATTCAAAACCAGGGCGAAAAACAAGATCTGGAAGACTACTATTGATCGCTGTGCTCTGATTGGCTCCTGTTGTCAGCTTGTCTTATTCCTATTGGGCAATGGAGCATTTTTCAATATTATGTTGCATATTAATGTGCTGAATTGTGTGACTTAATGAAAAATGGAAATGAACATGTAAATAGTCTTTCAATGATACAGAGCTCAAATAAACTTGCTTTTCACTAACTGACTGCCTAGGGTGTTTGTCACCATGGTTTTGTGAATGTTTTGCCTTTTATGTCTCTTTTGTGTACTTTGCATGTGATTGTGTTTTGTGTTTCCTGTATTCATGGTTGAATTTCTTAGGTTATGGACACTGACTGCCTAGGGTGTTTGTCACCATGGTTTTGTGAATGTTTTGCCTTTTATGTCTCTTTTGTGTACTTTGCATGTGATTGCTTGTGTTTCCTGTATTCATGGTTGAATTTCTTAGGTTATGGATGCTCATTAATATGCTGTTTTAAGTGTGTATCTATGCACAGATGATCATATGAGTGCATATTCATGTTGAAGTGTGTATCTTTAGCATAGTGGGTTTCCAGTGAATTATCCAATGGTTCTATTGTCAGTGGCCGAAGATGGAAAATTATATTATCTAGCTCTTTCTTTCCATCACTCGCTTTTGTACTCCATCACTTCCTTCAAAGGTTTCCCTTTCTCTTCTCCACTACTTGCTCACCCTCTGAAATGAGCCTGGCAGGTTTTGACACTGCTTCTGTCAGAGTTAAGACCGTAAAGAGAATTTTAAAGTGTTTCTGTGACAGTCTAGTAATAGCGAACGTTCATAGGACAGGCTTCACCCATCTGTGGAAGTATTTGAGAAAGGAATTACAATGAATTAATACAAGTTTAATTAATGTGAAAATACAGTATTACTAATTCAACAGTTAGTGCTCATTAAAATAGCCCATGAGCTGAATGTACTTGCTTGGTTTGGATTGCAGATAAGAAGATTGCTTTTAAGAGCCTTGAAGCATTCGGCTAAATTACTCTGCTGTTCATTAGTAAGGGCATGTGTTATAACCACATGTTTTTTTTATTAACGAATCCAAGAACTGAACCAATCTAATCGTCTTAATATATACACAGGCTGTGCTCAGAAAGGCATACTACCTTTACTATGCAGTATGACTACTGAGAAACTTTTTTTTTTGTATTAATGTATATTTTGTTTCGTGCAAGAAATAATACAGGTTCGGGACTACATTAAGGTAAGTAATTGAGTTATTTATTTTCCCTTCATGAAGTATGCCTTTAAATTTGAGCTCACGCATTTGTACATTATGCACTATTGTGTGTGTCATACTAACTTGTCAGCAAACACTCCCTGAGTGTTTTAGCTCACAAAATCGGTGGAATGAGTCAAACGAGGCCCGTTCTCTGTCCTCCTCCATTGACAAGGGCCAGAGAGAAAGTATAACACCATACTTGCCGCAAATTTCTCTCTCTCTCTCTCTCTCTCTCTCTCCACTCCTACTCAAGCAAACGGTTCCTCAAAACAATAACTCATCTTTGATTCCAAACAATGCATTTGTTCTCCAGTTTATGCCCCTCTGCATCTCTTCGTCTCTCTTTCCCTGCATCCCTTGTTTTGGTGCTCCCTGTGCCATCCCTGCCATGTGAGAACAAGAGCCGAGGGTAGAATGGAGGGAGGAAGAAAAGACAGATCGCTTCTTTGTCCCGATGTGACCCAGCTGAATGTCTGCTCTGTTGCCATTAGGCGTGTGTTGCTGCCACAGTCCAAAAGGCTTGGGTTTGATGATGTCAGACAGTTTTAAGTGGTCTTTTGCGGTGGAGTGTGTGTGGATGTGTCTATCCGGTGACCTATAGGCCTAATGTCATCAGATATAATGTACACTGCATGGTATTCGCTTAGTCCCTTTATATAGTCTTTGGTTAAACCACACTTAAATTATATAATTGTTGGAACATATAACAAATGATATCATTTCTCAAAACAAGTGGGATTTTTGTAGCAATACACTTCACAAAAAGGTTTAGATTTAAAATAATAAAGCATTGTTTAAATTTTAACCACTCCTACTCAAGCAAACGGTTCCTCAAAACAATAACTCATCTTTGATTCCAAACAATGCATTTGTTCTCCAGTTTATGCCCCTCTGCATCTCTTCGTCTCTCTTTCCCTG
Organism: Sinocyclocheilus grahami; assembly: GCF_001515645.1. Taxonomy (NCBI): domain Eukaryota; kingdom Metazoa; phylum Chordata; class Actinopteri; order Cypriniformes; family Cyprinidae; genus Sinocyclocheilus; species Sinocyclocheilus grahami. Next base: position 174,481 of record NW_015505801.1, on the reverse strand, counting down.
CATCCCTTGTTTTGGTGCTCCCTGTGCCATCCCTGCCATGTGAGAACAAGAGCCGAGGGTAGAATGGAGGGAGGAAGAAAAGACAGATCGCTTCTTTGTCCCGATGTGACCCAGCTGAATGTCTGCTCTGTTGCCATTAGGCGTGTGTTGCTGCCACAGTCCAAAAGGCTTGGGTTTGATGATGTCAGACAGTTTTAAGTGGTCTTTTGCGGTGGAGTGTGTGTGGATGTGTCTATCCGGTGACCTATAGGCCTAATGTCATCAGATATAATGTACACTGCATGGTATTCGCTTAGTCCCTTTATATAGTCTTTGGTTAAACCACACTTAAATTATATTATTGTTGGAACATATAACAAATGATATCATTTCTCAAAACAAGTGGGATTTTTGTAGCAATACACTTCACAAAAAGGTTTAGATTTAAAATAAAGCATTGTTTAAATTTTAAACAATCGAACTGTATTTGGACTTTCTTGTCAGTTTAGTGTCAATAGATACTATAGTTTTTTAAAACATATTTTAGTTTTTATATTTTTAATTTGTCATGCGTTATTATACTCTGGATCTCTGTATGTTCTTTGTGTGCTCTGATGGATTAGTTTTGGTTTCCCAAAATACTCTGGATTTGTTTTGAGGCTCTTTTAGGACAGTTTATGCATTGTGTGACTCTTGTCTTAAGTTTTAGTGTGTTAAATAATGGCTTTTCTAACTTTTCATTGTCAAGGACTACCAAAATATAATGATCCCCTTCTTTATATATAAGAAGCTACATATTTTTCTATGTAATGGTCCATTTATGCTGTTTGTGAAGATAAGAATATATTACACTTAACATATTTAATATCTGATATTAGTGCTAACAGGCCTAAAGTTATTTTATTTTATTTTTATTTTACCTATCACCTTTGTTGCTAGTAGGCATGTGTTTGATGTCACACAGCTTTTTTTTTCTTTTTGCTGTGCACTATGTATGTCTCTATTTTGGGACATTGTGATATAAGGGTGATAATATAAAGAATAGGCTATATTACAGTTTATGTATTAAAATATTCTCTGATGTCACTTGTAACTTTGACGGCCGTTAAAATGATCTTATTTTATCTTATTTTATCCAGTTTGAGATCTTGTTAAACCACAGACATGATTAGCACAGCAGGTGTATATGGATACCATTAAAACACTAACATATAAGCAGTGATAATATTTCGGTATGGTTGACATACAATGACCTTCCCTTCAAGACTCCCAGCCAAATCTTTAAGGTGTTTTTGCATTTTGCATTTTTGTTATTTGTAAAGACACTTTCAGCAGTATATAAAGTAGATATGCAATCATTTCAATTCCATTTCACATTAGTCTACACTTCAGTGGTTTATTCTCATGTATACACTGCAGCTTTTTTGCTTCACATACAGTCATTTCTTATCTTTTCTCAATTTTCTCTCTTTTGCCGGTTTTTCACCAGCCTGTCTTTCTTTCCCTGTGCTCATTCTACAGCTGTCACTCAAGACTGTGTGTTCCAGTAGCTCTCATTTGGGATTCAGCTGATGGTGCGTTTTGATTGGTCTTGCTGTCAAAGTCAAACCCAATGTCAACACTGTGGTCATGCTCTTTGATTTCCATCCGTATGCAACAGACATGTCTAATATACTTGCATTAGCGTAAACTCAATTGCATCGCCTTGTTTATGCGTTCTCATCTTTGAGTTATGTGTTCTTATTTGTCCGTATGTTTGTAGTTGTATCTCCCCCAGGATTATAAAAAATTGGCCAAAAATGCCTAAACTGGCATATTTGCTGAAATGTCTAATAAGGTTCACAGTCCCTGTAGATCTGAACTGAAAAAAAGAAGGGGAGAAGGGACCCGTAACCTTGGAAACCAACTGGAACGTCATATTTGGCTGCTTTTGTTAGCTGATATACTGACCAGTGTGTATTATTACATTTCTCAAGTTGAGTAAACTATCATTAGTTGCGTTTGTAATGTGCATATATTTATTTTTACATTATTATCTAGCCTGTTAGCTTGCTTAGCAGCAAAACAGTCAAACTAGTTATTCTCCTATGAACTCATATCGAAAACTACTGTACCATATCTTAGTGATACTTTGATATATGCACTACTACTGAAAGATTTTGGCTCAGATTATTTATTTCGAAAGAAATTACTTTTATTCAGTGTGGACACATTCAATTGATTAAAAGTGACAGACTTTTAAATAGTTACAAATACATTTTCTCCTTGATGTGATATTGTTGCAAACATGCATTCATTTAACTTGTTTGTTGTTAAAGGGACAGAGTGTAGCACAAACAATGCCAAGGTCATGGGTTCAGATACCAGGAAATACATGAACTGAAAAGATGGATATCTTGAATGCAATGTAACAAAGGCAGATAAACGTGCCTGCTAAATGCATAAATTGAAATGCAAAATTTTTTAAAAATATGTAATAATTTATTCGCTGTTATGTCATTCCAAACTTTTTTTTTCCAAACTGACTTTTTGTCTTATGTGATAAATGAAAAAAGATATTTTCAGATATTTTAAAAGATATTTTTTTTGTCTATAAAATTGAAGTAAATGGTAACCAAAACAACATGATGGTGATTAAATAATTACAGAATTAAAATTTTTGGGTGAACTATCCCTTTAAACCTGTAAAGCCTTACGTATTAACCTGACATTTTTAAAGAAAAAATATATACGATTTTTAAATGTTTTGATACATTAAATGTAATTTTAAAAACATATTTGATACATCAGGCTTTTATGGCACATATAATAGAATATTGAGCTCATACTTGAGGTGGGAAGAAGCACCTCCGTTTTTTCATAAATATGCAGTTTGGTGTTGTTTATTTGTGGCCAAAAAGTGAAAATGAGAATTGTAATACCTTTAATATAAATAACTGAGAACAGTACAGCAAATTCATATCAATATTAGTTGTCACTCTATATTTCCCAATATTATACATGATTAAGATGATATTAAAATGTTTAGTTTTATGATCAAAACTCTGTCGTTTTCATTGTTTGGAAAACTATAATGCAAATACAATACAATGATGATCGAAAGATGTACAAATAAATGTTCTTCAAAGCCTGTTTTATCATATTTGATAGTTTTAACATAATTTTTCTAAAACATTATGTACTGATGATATTTAATCAGATAAACCTATAAGTTGCTCCAGTCCAGTAAATATTCTTCTTGCAATATTAATAAAAATATAAAAATTAATCTTGTTTACTTTATAAAAATCATTGTAGATTTTACAGAAAAAAGTAACATTTTTACAATTATTCTAGAAGCCGTTTTACTTACTAAAAGAGTATAAACTAGCAATCAAATGACAGAAGGCATGTAGTAGATTGTGTTCAACAGTAGCTTTGATCATGCTGATAATTTAGAGGTCTTAGGGATTCATATATCTAATATAATACAGTAGGCTTTATAGGGTTAAAGATGACGTGTTGGTCCAGTTTAATATGCAAATTAAGGTAGGTTGATTCCTCCGATAGTGTAAACACCATGGCACATCAAAACATTGCTCTGGCAACATTGGCGCAACCATTTGTCTTGAGTTTGGGGCATGAAATCCTGTTTGGCCGAAAAATGGAAGACGGGGGAATGGACGGGAAACCTGTTTGAAAACAATATTACATTATTTTGTGATGGCGGCACATAAATTATACCCGTCACCTTTCTATCCATCGTCCTTCCTGTTACGGTGAATGTGAGTGGCAGGCAGATGGCGACCGGGTCAGGACAGGTGAGATGGAAAAGACCTGCAGCTCATTGTGGTTTCAGACCAGCGGCTTCTCAGGGTATGTTTTGTTTATAGAGCCGAATCATCAGCGTAAGAGAGCAAGGATTACAGACAAACAGCACTGAACCGTGACGGGATAAGAAGAAGGGAGGTATCAGAGTATTAAACCACAGATACACACACACACACACACACTGAACTCCAAACATAATCTAACTCAGAGATTGTCTTTATTGCTGCAGTGTCATTGTCCTTCAAATTTGATCTTTCCTTGTCAAACAGATGCTGCGATGCTTTTATTAACTGGCTGGAGAGTGAGAGAGAGGATTCATTCTCAGGTTATTGTATCGCTTGTCCTTTCTATATCGTGTTCATAGACAGTGTTTTAGAAAGGAGACAGAGAGAAGGCGCGAGAGGGACTATTGTGTCAGGGACGGGGCCAAAGAGAGGGCAAGAGATAATGAGGTGGTGGAGGCGGGGCTTAACTTTGGGGTGTGGTTGGGTATAAAGGCCAGGACTGAATAGTCTCATCTTGATGCCCTCTGGTCTCATTCCCTTCTTCCCTCTATCTCTTCTCCTTTCTCCATCCCTCACTCTCTCGGAACCCCTCATATACTGACCTGCGGGGAGATCGGAGGGAGATCATGCTGTCTGTACTGGCACTGACGTCCGTGGTGCTCTTGGGCATAGGTAAATACATTTCATCCATCTTGCATTTCATCATTTTGTAGCAACAAAGCAAACAAACTAACTTTGAGGCTAACCAGAAAATGTGCAGAAGTCCTTCTCGTTCTCATACAGCATCTGTACAGTATGAGAGAATTATTGTGCGTTCAGACTCACCTGTGGTTTGTGCACCTGTCGCTTACCTGTTCAAAACTGGCCAGGTTTGAGAGATGCGGTAGATCAGAAAGAATAGAGAGAATCTTTCCTTAATTTTAACTGCTGTTTTCTGTTTTAAATAGAACATTTCATGCTTTTATTTATATCTGCAGGTATTTAGTTCTTTTTTAGATTTGCTTTTTATTTTATTTTGTTTCTTGTTTTCTAAATGCGCAAAAATATAAACGAGAATAAACTACAGTATCAAGGACATTACAAAAACAAGCGTTTGTTCTTGTTTTTGTTCTGGATCAAGGTTTATTTTTGTATCAGCTGTCTATTTAATGATTTTCAGCTTTTGTAATACTTTCTAACGTGTACTTGAAATCCTCACTCTATAGAATATTTTAACAATACAAATATATACAGTATATACTTTATATACTTTTTACTATATATATATATACATTTTTATTTACTTCATTTGATATTTTAATTATATTAATTTGTGCAAATTAATATTTCTGTGATCATCGTTTAAAATAAATTTTTAGTGACAAATTGCTGACTTTTTAAAGCTTTAAAGATGTTCTTAAGATTTATTTATATATATATATATATATATATATATATATGATTATTTGCATTTCACATCTCTAATATCACGGTTTTATTTATTTTGTCTAAATGTGTTTAGGGAATAGTGCATCTGACCCATATCTAAATAGTTTTAAAGCTTTAAAGAAGATATATTTATATATATATATATATATATATATATATATATATATATGATTATTTGCATTTCACATCTCTAATATCACGGTTTTATTTATTTTTTTGATTTGTCTAAATGTAGGCAAATTTTCCTCACTCTGTGTGTTTGTATGCTCCAGCCTCTCAGATCACGGCTATTGTTGTGTACACAAGCTGGGAGAGACATGCGCTGGTGGGCTCAGATGTCAGACTCTCTTGCTCTTTCTTCTCTTGGCAATGGACTTCTCCAGACGTAACCTTCTCGTGGCACTACCGTCCAGATGGGGCGAAAGAAGGCATCGCAGTGCGTAGAAACACACACACCTACACTTTTTCTGCTCTAGAGATATGTGTAAGAAATTATTTAAAGCAATAGTTAACCCAAAAGATATAAATATAGCGTACTATAGCATGGAACACATAAGAGATATTTGGCAGAATGTCCAGGCTTCTCTTTTCTTTACCCAGGCCCCCATCCATATTCATCATAAATAAAAGAGTTGCCTGTACAGTCTACTAAACATCAAATTTTTTTTTCTTCTTCCTTTGCAAGAGACAATGTTACACAGGTATGAAAGAACATGAGTGAGAATAAATGACAAAGTTTGTTTTTGGGTGAACTTTCTCTATAAGATGTTGTGTCTATACAGACACAAAACTAATTTACAGAACATTTTATAATAAATGTATTGACTAATCTACATCTAAAAGCAAATTAATTGCACATTTAGTTTTAGGTCATTTGTTTTTTAAATATTGCACTTATTTCTGAATAGTCAAGCATTCTTCAGCCAACAAAAGCATTTTAACCAAATCAAAAGATTAATATTTTTTCATCACATAACTTTATTTGACTGGATGCCTTATTGTTGTCTATATTCCAGAATATCTGAAAAGAAAATTAAAAAGGCAGTGCTTGCTTGAGAGCTTTATTTTCACAAGTTTTTAATAATTATTTTAATTTACAATTACAGCACGAAGCCTCATATTATTAATGTAGTGTGATTGCATTTCCCTAAACCTGTTACAAGGTGTTTGCACTGGTAGTGTAACTCATATCTGTATGAAAATATGCCCACCTCTTGGGAATAATATCCATGTGTCTGTGTGGTTTGTAGAGATAATTACCATGCAAACAGAAACATTAGGTCCTTGTGGGTGTAGTTCTTCTTGCCGTGCAAGTCTTTAAGTTGGCCAACCGGCTGCATTCATTTTACACTGTAGGTAGTTTTGCTGTGAAGATTCTCTGCTTTCTTTTTAATTGATGCATTTGATATAATCATATCATATATATATATATATATATATAAGATATAAACATAATATATATATATATATATATATATATATATATATATATAAAAAATCATAAGTAGTTTTACATTTTATGATAAGATATAGGATGATAACAGCTTTCTATCATTATTTAGATTTTCCACTATGTAGGTGGAGCTGCCTACGTGGATAACAAAGGCCCATTCCGGGACCGTCTGGAATTTGTGGGGAACCCCAGTCGCCGTGATGGCTCTATCCTGATCAAGAACCTTGACTTCTCAGACAACGGAACCTTCACCTGTGACGCCAAGAACCCACCTGACATTGCCGGCCGCCCCTCCAGCGTTCGACTTCTGGTGTTTGAGAAGGGTAACAGATCACTATGAACATTTTTGTCTCCATCGACTAATAAAAAATTATTTTGAAAACCAAAAATGGCTTCTTTGCAGAGAAACACCTTACAAAAGAAAGCCATTCGAGTTCCTCCTTTGCTTTCCCTTCTTGCTGCAGTTACTATCAAGACTGCTTTTTGCCTTTAGGCCCATCTTATTTCAGGGTGGCATACAAAATCTAGGAGATCATATGGCAGAAGATGAAAGTTTGCTGCTAATGGAAGTACAAAATAACAGTAAACAGAGACCCGAGTGGTTTCTTGTGTGGTTGTGCATTTTTTTCTGAGAGTACAATTTCAGTGAAAAATAGTCATTGTTGAATCCAAATGCCTCACACAGAGCCTAATTCATCAAATAAATGCTTTTTTGCAATGTTGTTGATTTTCTTCTTTGTTTCCCTTTTAAACAGTAAATGTAACTTCTCAGTGCGGTATTAGTGGTATATGCCGGCTTGGTTGGGAGGAAAAAATTGGAACATTTCCAGGTGGACATTGATTGATGTTGTTTGGAGTTATTTTTCAGTAATATAGTCGTGTCTGTAAAAATCCACACCACATAAAAAAGGTGCATTAAGGCAAAAACATAATGCAACTAATAGATCAGTTAAACTGTACAGAAACTCTTTAATCTGCAGTCCTCAACACTTCTCACTTTATATTCTCTCCTTTTCTCTCAGTTCCAGTCCAAGCTGGTGTGATAACAGGGGCCATTATTGGCGTAGTGTTGGGGCTGCTGATCCTCATTGTGGCAATTTACTATCTGATGCGTTTCCTGGTCGCCAGACGAGTGTTCAGCTTGAGCATGAGGTCAGTCTGGGAGCATCTGCTCCCTCAAGCCCGACCCGACCCTCTGCCTGGCCTTGACACACACACTCCTGTTCACACGCATACGCTTACCACGACACAGCCCAGATCCCCACCAGTCACACACTCACACAAAAACACACACGTCATGAGCAAGGCATTGACCGAACCCCCAACTAAACTGGGGATTACTAAGTCACCTATTCTTGCATAGCCGGACTAAATGCACTACTATTTTACCAAGATCTGCACACTTAGACAGGAAGAGTGACATTTGAGTAACCAGCCACTGTTTTGTTTTTATGTGCCTGTCCATTATAGTTATAGTCTGTCCATAAATATGAAGCATTAATGTACAGTAACTCACTCAATATACTGTTCTACTTGTAAATGACAAACTTTGGCAAATCTAGTTAATAGTTCTTCTATAGTGCTTTTAAAGTGCTTGTTGTATCAACCTTGAACAACTGTTCAACAATTTTTAGCCAACTGTTAAAAAATAAATAAATACAAATCAGTGTACCTTCACTCTCTTGTGAATAGATTGAGGGTGATCCATCTAAGGCTGAGACTATTGGACAATTACATAACAAGTTAAGTCCTCCTTCAACCAGATGGCCGAATTGTTCATGCAATTTTTGTATTTTTGTCCCCTTAGTAAACATGGCAAGAAAGGCAAAGGAAAAGAAGGATCACAGCAAAAACAGGCAAGTGCTCACCTGTGTCCACCCTAAACACGCACACAAACACACACAAGCACATATTCACATACACACATGCTTGCTAGTTTCTTTAAAGACCTCCTGTCCTCCAGTGGTCTCCCCCTCTTTTGTCTGTGGTTAGTTTTGACCAAGGTCTTTTTTAAAACAAGTCAAGTCAGTACATTTCCACACACTACCAGTCAAAAGTTTTGAATATTTAAGATTTTTTGTTTTGAAAGTCTCTTATGCTCACCAAGGAGGGATTTATTTGATCAAAAATACAGTAAAAACTGTAATATTGTTAAATATTATTGCATTTTAAAATAACTATTTTCTATTGTTTTAATATATTTTAAAATATAATTTATTCCTGTGATGCAAAGCTGAATTTTCAGCATCATTACTCCAGTTTTCAGTGTCACATGATCTTCAGAAATCCTTCTAATATGCTGATTTGGTGCTCAAGAAATAGTTCTTATTATTAGCAATGTTGAAAATAGTTGTTCTGCTTAATTTTTTGGAAACTGTGATACATTATTTAAAAGTTTGAGGTAAGATTAACATTTTTATTTTTATTTACTAATACTTTTATTTAGCATAGGCACATTAAATTTATCAAAAGTGACAGTAAAGACATTTATAATGTTATAAGATCTATTTCAAATAAGTGCTGTTCTTTTTAACTTTCCATTTATCAAATAATCCGGAGGGGAAAAATATTCCACAAAAAATATTAAGCAGCAAAAGTTTCCAGTGATAATAAGAACCATTATTAATACTGAGCACCAAATCAGCCTATTAGAATGATTTCTGAAGGATCATGTGACACTGGTGAGCCTAAGATATTTTTAAAAAATTAAAAAATTGTTTAATTATTTTAAACTTTTGACTGAGAGTGTATATTAGGCTTAAATAAGGCTACCAGATAAAATAATATAATAATATGTTGTAGTAATAATCAATTAAACTGTAATATAATTTATATAAATTAATAAATAAATATAAAAAATAAATATAATATAATGTAATAATAAAAATAAGCACTAAAGAAATGTCAGGTTCATGGAAGTTAAAACTCTCAATTTTAAAACTCCAAGCCTACATCTACCTCAGTGTTTGTGCTCCTGTCTGCATGCCAGCTTATGAAGCCTCATTCGCAATGCATGTAAACATACTTGTAATACAGTACATGTCTTGACCAGAGTAGCTGTGCCTCATCAAAAATAGAAGCAGGGGATATTTGGGATACAGCACTGGTGTCAAAACTACATTTTTTGAAGGATACAAGCACACAGGCATGTTTGTTGTTGCCATATACATTATACTGCAATTGTATGCAACAAGTCATGTGGAGAGTTATATATATATTAGGCTACAGTGTAACAATCCTTTAAAGGTTACAACATTAAAGGTTAAACCAATGCAGAAAATGAAAATTGATTTGTCCAGATTTAAGAATACACTATATTACTCTCAGCTCTTCCCAATGGTCCTGTGGACATCAGTGTCATTGAGCTGGCAGTCAAATGGAGCTCATACATCTTTTTCTGTGCTAACGTGCCATTCATTTACATACCAATTTACTTTTCTTTCTCTGTCTCTTTGGGTTTATTTTCTTCTGTGCACTTTTCCATGCCATTATCCTTCACTTCCTCCATATCACTGATTTTTCTCCTCTAGCTGTCTCGTCCCCTCCCTTTCCTGCTGTCCTCTGTTCTCTCCACAGGTGAACAGTAAAATGCTGTCAGACTGAATCATGTATCTGCTTTAATCATATATTTTATCACGACAAACACAATCACGTACAATCAAGCCACCGCCTTCCTCGTACTCATCTCATCTCTTACAGGATCAAACTAGCAGATTTCCAATCTTGTATTGCTTGTTCTTTCTGTTTTTATTGCCTTTCTTCTTTCTTTCTTTCTGTCATCGGTTTCAGTATACACTCCTCTGTTTGCGCTCCTCTGTGTGCGTCTCCTGTCAGCTTCACTCTTTCTCTTTCACTTCTTTATTTTCTTGGTTCTGTCAGTGTAAACCCAGTCTACCCTCCACTATCCAGTGAACTGAATGCAGGTTGATAAAGAGTCTATGTGCTGCAGACTAGAACTAAGATCTCAGGACTTTAAAATCCCATAGCGGAAACTTGCTGCATAGTTTTACATGAGTATTTAGATTACAAAAGCAGCAAAAAAAGATAAGATGTTCAGTAACAGATGTACATATTTCTAGATTTGACGTCACACAGAACTTACAGGAATATTTTGGGTTTAAAAACAAGTTCAAATCTGTCAACAGAATTCTAAATTCTGTGATAATTCAGTTTAAGTTGTATTTATTCCAAAGCATTCCTTTAAAGGTGAAGTGTTTAATTTCTGCACTAATAGTAGCATCAGATGGAACTGTAAAAACAATGATGTTGTTACTGCAAAAGTAGTAACGCGTTAGTAGTAAAGGCGTTATTTTTGACAGTATCTTTCCAAAAACCTCCTACCACCCTTTTATGCTTTTGACATATGGGACGTCCTGCCATAAACTCATAATGTAATGTTTCTATTTTCAAAAAGCCTACTTACTGTAAAACTGGGTTAAAGCAAAGTATTTTATTTGGAAAATATATTCACTTCACCTTTAATTGAGTTACATAGTGCAGCACCATTTCAGGTTCCTGACAGAACTGAAGTGAACCTTCTTTATGAAAAAAACCCAAAAGATAATCAAACATGTTTCAGCATCCCAAGGGGTCAAAGGTCAGCTGTATAAAGATTCTTTTATTTAGGTGCTGTGATGTCACGCTATCACTCCCTAACTGGCCACTTCCTGTTTTGTCCTCCCTTTCCAGAAACCGAAAGTTCCCCTGGTGTTCATCTCCTTCTAACCACTCGTTTAGCATTTCACTCTCTTTCTTCTTCTCTTCTGTAATGAAACTACCTCCCTTATTCTGGTCCCTCATATCCATTAAACTCATCTGACCATTCCTACCTAACCCACAAGCCCTTCTTTCTTCTTCACCCCTCTATCTTTTATCTTCTTGCTTTCTTTCTATCCCCCCCCCCTCTCTCTTTCTCTTTCCTCCCGTAGTGACTCACTCCTTCCGTCTCCACACTCCCTCTCTCTTTCCAGGCTTTGGCTGTGACGGATCCGGCCAAGCTGAAGGCGGCAGCATCAGAGAAGAAGAAACAGGAGTCTCGCAGGGAGAAGAAATAGGGATTGTGGAGCAGAGAGCTAGAGCTCCTGAGCGGGGCCTCCTCCACCCAGAACCAAGCCCAGGAAGAGGCAGCGGGGATGGGCAGGCAGGACAGGGTTCTTATGACCATTGAGCTAGAGCTCACTAAACAGGAGAGAGAGGGAGGGCAAACTAAAACGAGTCCCGCCGCGTTCTTTTCTCAACTCGCGCGCAAAATCACTCTCAAGTGAAAGAGACGGGTATGAAAAGAGGGGGTGGTGGAGAGTTTTGGAGGCGAGGAGTGAAAGATGAATCTTTAAAAACAGGAGGACAGGAGAGGGGTGAAGTTGGTCTCATTTTACTTCCAACTAAATAAAATGTGTGGTTCAAAAAAAATACTGTGTCCAATCTAGGTGCGGCACAATAAAGCTACAAACTACAAGCAACAAACGCAATCTCTATGAATTTTGTTGCCGTTGTGACCAGATATTTGATAATTATAATATATAATTATTATATATTTTAATTAGATATAAATTGTGTTGCTTTGTTTTTTGTCTTTATGTTCAGGTTAAAAATTCTGAATAGCTTCTATTCAAAATTTTTCTATTTTAATAAAAAAAATTAAATTATATAATCAGCTTAACAATTTGAGGGAAAATGTGATTAAAAATTGAATTGAAAAAATTTATATGAATTTTAGAATCTGTTGTATTTGATTTGTCCCTCTTTTGCTTTAATAACAGCAGCATACGAGCTGCTTGAACTACTTGATGATCATGTTTTGAAGCAAGAACATTTTACTCTACAAAGGAATTCACGTGTATAATGTTTCTTTTTCATTAAACTACAAATAGTGCAGCATTTTAAGTCCTTATATATAAATCCTAAAACCTTCTGGGATTTCTCCAGGTTTAAATGAGATCAAATCCCATATTTTCAGAGTGGACTTTTGAACCCCATTCTAGTCGTCTATTGTACATCTGTTCTGTGAAAATGCGCTCAGTTTTTGTTTTCAGAGAGGTCAGACAAATTACTTGTTGCCTGAAAGTTGTTGTGCTGCACCTGGTTAGGACACAGTCTTTTTAAGAAAAAAAAAATCACACATTCACAACAAAACCCAGAGCTGAGGGCCGTCCATTACACGCACACTGACAGTTTGTGAGAGCTGTAATCATGGCAGAATGGTGAAGATTTCCTCTTGTTAAGTGACAGAAAGCTCTGCCATCTCTCTCTCTCTGCACACACATGCAATCTTATACAAGAACACAATCTGAGCTGCACACTTTTCACACTTTGTACTTTTGTTAAAAAATGATTTCGGAAACTTTATATTAACTGTCTTTTTTTCTCATTCCCTCCCTCTCTTTCTGTTTTTCTCTGTTTTACTGCCTGTCGCTCTGTTTTTGTCTGTCTTTGGTCTTCCTATTCTCTAATCTCTCTTCCTTATAGCATTTCTGACACCTTTTTGTCTTTTTTCTACTTTTTACATTTATACTTTCACCATTCTTGTCATCTGATATATTGGTGCTATTACATCACGTCCTGTAGGCTGGCCCCCTAAAGTAGCCTTCCTCCCCACCCTTCTTTTACTGAGAGCTAAGATTTTTTTTAGTCATGGAATCCCGCACACACACACACACACACACACACACACTTCCTCACAGTTAAAATGTCATTACAGTCACATCAAATTTGTTCATATTTCATCCAACACACACTAACACTCATGGCGTCATCTCATGTGTCCCATCAAGCAATTTGAAGTGCTATCCCAATAGGTTTGTGACAGAAATTCAAATCTGACTTAGAGGTGTAATGTGTTTTTGCTCTGACTGCAGTGACTGAAATACCCAAAATGACGTTGATACTGTTGGCAGAGACACTCAAACACACGCTGTGAGAGTTACTTGATACTCTAAGTCAAATTCTCATGTCTGTCCGCATAAGCTGTTGTCTGACAAACAGCTGATTATTTTAGCACTCACTTGTAACTGGAGAACTATCTGTCTCTCTTCTGTCCAACTGTCCAATGAGAGCCGGCTCCTATGGTTGCACTTTTTCCCCGACCAGCTCCACACATATCATTAGTTAGGCCCATCGCTCCATCTTGAGTTTAACTTCAGCTCTCTCTAATCCTCCTCTAACTATCATGAATGCTCATCCTCCACCACCTCTTCTCATCCCCTGTTTCTGCTGGTAAGAAAACCCCAGTGCTCTCTCCTGCCCCATGCTGCCCACAGGAGAAAACGTTTTCATTCGGCCATATTGTCGCAAAGACGTCAATGCAAAAAATTTAAGTTCATTTAGCTAGCTCTCTGCTGACTACGATAGATGCGTGTTTTTCACGCCTTTGCATGTGTATGTTTTTAGTCTGACGACGTGTCTGTAACTTGTCAATGTGTTTAGGGAACAAAACAACATAAAAGTTGTAGCAACGTTCGTCACGTCATCGTTAGTAATGACAAGCTGTGCAGCAGCACCCTAGGACTGTTTGTGTGTTGGATGCAGAAATGTAATAGAGTTTAATGATGTTTAATAATATTTCTGCACTTTCATTTGACTGACATGGCAGAATTCATGTGGTTGTTTCTTCATAACAGTGTTTACCATCAGGCTGTTGGTGTGCTAAGGCTACGGGAAGTGATGCAATGAGGGCAGAAAAGATTTTGGAAGTTTTTGAGAAGAGAAATAAATTATGAAATACTGAGATGAAGACTTGGACTGAACTCATATTCAGGTGAAAAGTTGAGCCAAAGTACAATAAACATCTCAGTCTCTCAGGATATGTTTTTCTGTTCAAGTCTTCATGTCTATGCATGTCTGCCCCAAACCAGAGAGGGGCTCTCATTGGGAATGCCAGGAAAAGCTATAGAATTGTGAGGGCTTGTGGGAAATATGTTTGTTAGCCTACAGACAGATGCTTTTTATGCATCTCAGAGTAAATGTCAAGCAGCCGCATGGTACCTGCCATTAAACTGTTTAAATATCGGGCAATTCCCATGTTGTATGTATTGTGCACCTGTATTGGTACAGGTCTAGGTAACCGTTCTCTCTTCAAACTCCATTAAAAAGTCTAATTATTTTTTACTTTTATTTTATCTTTAACCTAGCTAACTTTGGTTTTCTGTAAAATGTCTTGTAAAAAGAAAAATCTCAAGTTGAAATAATTTCAGAAAAATGTCAATAAAAAAAATCTGATCCCTTGTGTGTTTTTGTTTGGACTGAAAGAATGACCTGAATAACCATCAGTGATGCAGATGAGTGAATAACTCTATAAAGTATAGTTTAAATGTAGCAAATGATACATGTCTAGTGCTTCTTGTTGCTATGGTTACTACCTCTGGCGAAGGCTGCTTCTGTTTGCAAGAGTGCGAGTTAGCAGGTTAATATACATTATATTGGCTACGCTCTGAATCTAACGTTTATGGATAGTAAAATGTTTGAAAATGCAGTTGAAAGGTTTCTTATTTGGTGTAGAATTAAAACAGATGCACATTTCATGGTTATGGTGCAAAAGAGGGCGTGAAACGTAAAGAAAATTATGCGTTTTAGCTGTCAACAAATTGTCAGTAGACCTAAGGATGTGCTTAACCTTGTTTAACCTTAACCTTATTTGTGATTTTTTCAAGCAATAAACTTACGGAAAAAGAAAATTCCCGCACACTATCAATAGTGCAAAAGTATCAAAAAGGTTTAATTTCAATGTTTCGGTCGCATGACCTTCATCAGGTATTTTTTGGGTAGGAAGATACCTGATGAAGGTCATACGACCGAAGCGTTGTAATTAAACTTTTTTGATACTTTTGCACTATTGACATTGTGCGGGAATTGTTTTCTTTTTCCTTGAGTTTTGATCTTTGTGGTCTCTGATTCCTACGCACCTATCAATTGCCGTCAGGTGTGCAGAGATTGATTGTTAAATGAAAGCAATAAACGTACAAAATTAAGTAAACATCAACATAAAATAGTTAATACATTTCTTTGTTGCGAGAAAAACATGGGGTAACAGCTTCACACATCAATGAATTTTTATTTAAAATTATAGAATCAAGATTACAGATTAATATTCCATAATTATAGTGAATATGTATATATAGGCCTAGGCTTGCTTTGTGTGTAGTAGCCTGATGTTATCAACCAGTTTAGTGTCAATTGTTCAAGAAACAGTAAACTATATACAATTTATTTTGTACGTACATAATATGCTATAACCAGAGCACACAGACGGCCTCTGGTAAGTTTAGACTATTTTGATCACATTAGCCTGAAAAGAAAAAAATGGAAAAAGTGACATATGTCCTCCATAGAGACAATGAATAGTGTAGCATGTGAAGTTCATGTGATTTATCACTGATTTTTGCGTCAGCTGAGTATCGCTGCCGGGCACAGTGGGGTCAGGAGAGCAGCTGCTCTCTCCGGTCCAGTTCTTAATGGATCTGGCAGAGACGTTGATTGCAGAGTTGTAGCTCCCACATTCTCAAGGCTTGATTTAGATGGTAAAGAAATCCTCAAGTTAAATCATAATCATAATTTAATTACAAAATAAATGTAATTGTAATCAGTTACAGTTACAGTTACAGTTACTGAGAAAAAAATTTATAATTAAATGATGGTTACTTATGAAAATGTTAACGATTACGAAGGGGTTACATCTGAATTTTTCACACACACACACACCCCCACGCACACACATACAGATTTAATTGATTAAAATATGAGACACCAATATCTCAGGAGTTTAGTACAGAGAACAGGACACATGATTATTCGATAACTGTTTTTATTTTTTAAGATGAACTGGTTTTTCCCCCAAAAAATTTATAATTAAATGATGGTTACTTATGAAAATGTTAACGATTACGAAGGGGTTACATCTGAATTTTTCACACACACACACACACCCCCACGCACACACATACAGATTTAATTGATTAAAATATGAGACACCAATATCTCAGGAGTTTAGTACAGAGAACAGGACACATGATTATTCGATAACTGTTTTTATTTTTTAAGATGAACTGGTTTTTCCCCCCCAAGGCATTGTTAGATTCCAGTGTTTCCTGTCATAGCTATGCAAAGATTTGATTTCAAAAGCAGCATCTATTAAACTATTTTTTTTGTTATGATTTTAAATCTGTATTTAACCTCAGAATGATCTCAAAGTAAGTCTGATTTTGTGGTGGCTGTGCTTTAAAATAAAATTATTATAATCTTAATTCAAATGATAAAGGATTTCATTCAAATGATGAAATAATGGAGGTTGATGAACCACAATTCCAGAAAAGTTGGGCTGTTTTGTGAAATGTCATGAAACCAAGAATATGTTATTTGTTCATTTAATTTAACCTTTATTTAATTGACTATAGTACAAAGAAAAAAATTCCAATGTTTACACTGGCCAACTTATTTTTATTTTATTCACACTCCAAAAAAGTTGGGACATAAGCATGTTTATCATTATGTCGCATCAACTTTCTTTTTAACTACAGTGTTTAATTGTTTTGGAATTGAGGATACTAATTTTTAAAGTTTTGCAAGCAAAATATTTGTCCAATCTCGCTTGATACAAGACGTCAGATGCTCAGCAGCCTGTGATCATCGTTGTCTGATTCCCCTTTTCATGACGGGCCATACATTTTCAATAGGAGACAGATCTGGACTGATCTAGCACATTCCCTCTGTGTCTACGAAACCACACTGTTGTAGCACATGCAGACTGAAACCTGGCATTGTCTTGTTCTAATAACCATGGACTTCCCATGAAAGACAACATCTTGATAGCAGTATATGTCTGTACAATTACAATGTATGCCTCCATATCAATGGTTGCACATATTCCAGTAACCCATGCCATTTGCTCTGCTGCACCCCATACCATGACAGACGTTTGCATCTGTCGCTGGTAAAAGTCTGGATGGGCCCTTTGGTCTTTGGGACTGAGAACTCGACGTCCATTTTTCTCAGAAACCAGTTGAAATGTGGACTCATCTGACCACAGCAAACATTTCTTTGATGAGATGTGAGAACATCAATAGAATTAATGTATAGTTTTCTCCTTGAGTAACAGAGATTCAAGTTGCATTTATTGATGCAGCGGCAGACTGTGTTAAGTGACAGGGTTTTTTCCCGAAGTGCTCCTGAGCCCATGTGGCTATATTTAACACCGCAGCATGATGGCTCACACACATTCAGAGATTACCTGCCTTGCCCTACACAGACTGAGATTTCTCTGGATTCCCTGAATCTTTCCACAATATTATGAATGGTAGTTGGTGAAATACCTAAATTATTTGTGATTTTGCATTGGGAAATATGTTTTTGATTTGTTTGACACTTCTCATGAAATTTGGCACAAAGTGATGAGCCATGCATGATCCAGCTTTGCTTGCAATGACTGAGATGCTTCTTTTATACCCAAACATGACACCCTCATCTATTACTAATTCACCTGCTTACTGTGAACCATTTCAAAACAGTTTAATTTGCGTACTCTATAACCTTTTCACTTTTATTTTGCCTCTGTCCCAACTTTTTTGGAGTGTGTTGCAGCCATCAAAATCAAAAACATTTTATATTCACAAAAAAACAATAAGGTGGTCAGTGAAAACTTTGGAAATCTTTTCCAAATTAAATAAAAGTTAAAGAGAATTAACAAATCACAGACTCTTGATTTTATTGCATTTTACAAAACTTCCCAACTTTTCTGGAATTGGGGTTGTGGTGTTGAGCACTGTAGTAAGGTTAACCCTGCCTGGTTTTAATGTTTGAAAATGACTAACAGTCGAAAACATTAGAAATTTAGAAAAGTAATTAAAACGTAATCAAATGTAATCAGTTACATTACTGCAATAAAGTAATTTAAATAGTTACACTACTTATTACATTCTAAATAGGGTAACTTGATATCTGTAACCTATTACATTTCCAAAAGTAACCTTCCCAACACTGAATTCAGCCCATATCTCGCTTCCTCTGCCTTTCTAACAAGCATAAAATAAATTATGATGATAAAAGTGTGTGTAAGGGAGAGAGAAAGAGGGGGAAAGTGGTAGCAGGTGCAGGTATACAGAGCCATGGGCATGAAGGTTGTGTGTGTGTCTGTATGTTTTTAAGGGCAGGGGGTGGGAAGTGAGCTTCGGGTTACCCTGAGGCACAAATGGGGGGAGAGAACAGGCTGTGTGTGTGTGCGTGTGTGTTATTAGGTGGAGAAGGGGTATGTTACCTCCAAAAAAAGCCACCAGTGTCTTCCACACGTGTGAGGGGAGAGTGGGAGAAATCTGGGCGTTAGTTCATTAATCAACAAACATGGGAAAAGGGGTGAGTGTGTCTTCCTGTGGTGCTTCATCTATTATTCTGTCTATCATTTTCTCTTGCCGACTTTCTTTCTTTCTCTCACAGATTGTTATGAGTGTTGTGCACCCTTAAATAATGTATTGGTTTAGTATCACAACGTTTCTTATGAATACAGCATGATTATGTAGGAATATGTTTGTGTAGGAGATAAGTGACAGAAAGGAGATGGAAGGTGAAACTCACAAAGAAATGTTTGGGTGATTGAAAGAAAAAATTGAACAAAAATCGAAAGAACTGAAAGAACAAAAATGTAATTAGAATTTGCATTTAAGAAAATAAATAATGTTTTTAAACCATTAAAATTATTTAATTCTTACTATTGTTATAATGTAAAAAAATCGTATTCTTATTACATAGTACAAAAAAATGGATTAAAAAAATTAAATCGGCATGATATCTGCTTTATCATGTTGTCTAACATTAAAACATTTTTTACATTGATGTAATGAGAATGAAAGCTACTGTGATTTGAGGAAGGAGTAATAAGGCTTATAAATTACATAAAAATATCACAATGCAAAAATAAATGCTAAAATAGGTTTAATTTAAATTGATGTTTAATTCTGGGATGGGAAAATATGACCTGAACATTCCTTAACAATTTAGAGATTCACAGTGGAAGCTGCATCTAATTTATAATGTTTGTGAAATAATAAGTTGGTGTCGGTTTGCGACTTCTGACATGTGTTTGATTATCTGAAAATTATTTTACTGATGTGATGCTGTCTATATGCTCATATTGAGGCTGAGAGGTGTGATAGATCAGGCTGGCTTATGTTTGATTGGTATTAATGTGAATTAATTCAGGTCTGATTTAAGGGGTAATGAATGATCTTCTCTCTGCTCCACATGCTGTTCTGCCTGTACACGTGTCAGACACACACACATACAGTCACAGCTGAGTAAGAGTGACAGGACCAGGTGATTTCCATGACACCCTGTTCCTAGTGTGTCAGCACACAGCACACATTTCCTGCCAAAGACGAGCACAAAGTACACTACTTCACATGAACCAATATGTTCAAGCACTCTCAGTGTTTGATAACACTCTCAATGATCTGCCATAGTTTCACATAGCTTGTCGTATGTAGTTTTAAAGACTGACTGAGTTAATATTATGGTGTTCGTTAAAGTACGGAGCTACAGTTCAGGTGAAAAATTACTATTCAGTTATAAATATTCAGCTGACTAATTAACAAATATGTACAAACATGATGTAAATACCCTTAGAATTCACTTATTACTAGTGTGCACTTGTTTCCCCTAGATAGCAATATGTATACATATATATATATATATGAAATTAATTAATCAAAAATAGAAAAAGTGTGTGTGTATATATATATGTATATATATATATATATATAATTGAGAAGTCTCATAAGCTATGAAGGAGCAACATCTGAGTAATAAAATGTTATTCTCTGGGTATTATTCTCTCTCTCTCAGTATGGACATGAAAGCAGCTCTGAGGCTGCTCCAACGAGAGGAAAGAGAAAGATGAAAGAGAAAAATTTAGATGAGCTGAAGAAAGAGGTGGCACTGGTAAGAAGTTTTTGTTTTGTGTCTGTGCATAAGTGTACATGAAAAAAGAGAGAGAGTGTATGTGTGAGCCTGCAGGTACGAGAGTGTAAGAGATGATAATTAGAAATCAAACAATGAAATTGTCTCTAAAAAATGTGATACGTTTTGATGGTCCAACTAATTGACAGACATGAAGTGTTGCATTATATCTGATGTTCTTATGTGTGTTTCTACAGGATGATCATAAGCTGTCTCTAGATGAGCTCAGTACTCGTTATGGAGTTGACCTTGCCAGAGTGAGTCATCTTAACTTTCACCCTCGACATTTGCAATAATGAATCGGATATTTTTCAAATCGTGATGACATTTTAACCACCTGCACATTCAAGCAGCACACCCACGGCCAACTAAATAAGGCTTTGGAATATATATCATTTAATGATATTAGTTGATGGGGAAAAGCAGGTTTAGCTAAATAAATATAAATTTTTAGCTATTTTGTGATATTTTGTAACTTTTTGCTGCAGCTTAGTTTAATGGTTTAAGCTTGTCTTAGCTTATGTAGCTGGTATCCACACATTGTTTTCCTGTTTTTTGTGCGCCTTGAAAAGCTTGCTTTAAAGATGCTATATAACATTTTAAAAAAGTATTTTTATTTTTGAGCCATTTTCTGATAATTTTTAGCTTTGTGATACAGCATTTATCCGATTTCTGGAGCTTCCGTAAATGGAAATTGCCTGCATTTCCTTAAAACATTGTAAGCCTAAATAGATAGTTGAAACCACTGGTCTCTAGTCACCTTATAGGCTTGATATGCTTTTGGAAAAGGCTGGCCTGGTCTCTAGTCCTGTCCTGCTGAGTGCCCAAAACCCTTCTAAAACCACCATCCTGGCGACCACCTTAGATCAGTAAACCACTTTAGACTGGTTCAAGCTATATGTATTAGCAAGGATGTCTTCAGAGTTGCTACAGGAAATCTTGAGTAACTTTGTCTCCATCCCACCAGGGTCTGACCCATAAGAGAGCGCTAGAAATTCTGGCCCGCGACGGTCCAAATGCGCTGACCCCACCGCCCACCACACCAGAGTGGGTGAAGTTCTGTAAGCAGCTGTTTGGAGGATTCTCCGTCCTGCTCTGGATCGGTGCCATCCTCTGCTTTTTTGCCTATGGTATTCAAGCGGCCACAGAGGATGAGCCTGTCAATGACAATGTGAGTGCACTTACTATCCGGCCATGAGAATGAGAGGGCTTATTAATAAGCAGCTAGTAAGACTGTAAGTTGTTGTGAGATCTGTGGCCTGTTCCAGACACACTGACTTTTGGTGCTTATAAAAGAGACACAGGGTTAAACCTGTCTGGATCCTGTTTTAGAGTCCAAATGTTATTTGAGCTTGTTGTAAGTGATGTGTGCTATAGTGTAACTTTGTGCATTTAAAAACAATTATCACAATCTAGCTGTGAAGGAATTCATATTTAAGAATCCCACTTGCTTACTGAGCAAATCTGAAACAAGCTTCATTATGAAAAGCTTGAGATGCTGTTGACACAAATCATAGTCGTTCATACAAAATAATATAATTCATAATAATTAGTGAAAGTACCTATATATTTCTCTCTAGCATTTAACTAATAGCAAGTTCCTTTTTGCAAATCTCTAGTTTCCTATTTAAAAGTTCCACTTGCTCATTGCTCAGATCTGAAACATCCCTCATTATAAGGAGATGCTGGTAACACAAATTAGTCATTCATACAGTATAATTCATAAAAGTAGTAGGCCTAAAAGTACTCATATGTCTCTAATATTTAAATAATACCTGTGCAAGTTCCTTTTTACAAATTGCTAAGTTTTCTAAAATCCGTATTTAAGCCGATTAAAAGAGGAAATTACAAAAATGATGGGCTAAATTGGTCTCACTCCACCAGAGGGGAATTAAAACCTGCTGCACACGTTGTTGGCAACTGAGGTGGATACATTTCTTTTAGCTCTGCTGTCCCATATACAGTATGATGAATGAGTCCCAGTCTATGGACTGAGCTCCCAGCTGCTTGTGGGACAGTTTAGGGTCAGTGATAAATGAAAATGTGAAGTTAAGAATTATTTAACTGTGTTTGCTCCTTTACACCATTTTTGCATGTTACCCATTCTAAACTGACAGTGTGTGTATGTTTAAATGGTCTGACAGTGCTATTCTTTTGTCATGTTTTTCATGAAAAAAGGGTTAAAATATGGAAACTTTTGGGGTGGCTGGTGGGCTTCCATGAGAAACCTTTGCAATGACTGAGATGGTTTTGAACACTGGTCACTAAAATTGCCAGATGCATTTCAGCCTTAAGACGGCATAAATTAAACAAACTGCAAGATGTAAACAGCATATATCTTGTGCACTACTTGTACACCAGTTGTTGTTGTTTTATCTATATCATATTTACAGATGTAAAAAAGAGTGGTGGAGTCTTGGCTTAAACCTTATCAGCCAAAAAAAAAAAGTGAGTAGTTTTGAACCCCCTGACCCTTGACTTGTGTTTCTCTCT
Organism: Sinocyclocheilus grahami; assembly: GCF_001515645.1. Lineage (NCBI taxonomy): Eukaryota > Metazoa > Chordata > Actinopteri > Cypriniformes > Cyprinidae > Sinocyclocheilus > Sinocyclocheilus grahami. The sequence goes on along the minus strand of NW_015505801.1, from coordinate 151,378 downwards.
CTCTGGTTTACTGCAGCTGTATCTGGGTGTGGTTCTGTCTGCTGTGGTCATCATAACCGGCTGCTTCTCATATTATCAAGAAGCCAAAAGCTCCCGGATCATGGACTCATTCAAAAACATGGTGCCTCAGGTCAGTTTGATAACAGCAGTGGATTGCTTTGGATAAAAGTGTTTTGCTAAATGAATAAATGTAAATGTAAATACTTACTCAGGTGGATAACTCATCTCTCACCGGAGAGTCAGAACCTCAGACCCGTTCTCCAGAGTTTACTCATGAAAACCCTCTGGAGACCAGAAACATCAGCTTCTTCTCCACCAACTGTGTGGAAGGTCAGTCCTTCATTCATTACTTTATTCATTCAAGCATAATAATTAGCGTATTTGATTGTTCAGTTGTCATGGAACATGATCTTTACTTAATATCCTAATGATTTATTAATTTTGATAATTTTGACCCTACAATGTTTTTTTGGCTATTGCTTAAAATATACCCAAGCGACTTAAGACTGGTTTTGTGGTCCAGGGTCACATATTGTGACATTCATATAGACTAGGATTCAAATGTTTGGGGTTAGTACATTTTATTCAGCAAGGGCACATTAAATTGATCAAAAGTCACAGTAAAGACAATTTTAGTGTTACGAAAGATTTCTTTTTCAAATAAATACTGTTCTTCTGAACGTTTTAGTCATCAAAGAATCTTGGGGGAAAAAATGCATCATAGTTTCTGAAGACTGGAGAAATGGCTGCTGAAAATCCAGTTTGCCATCACAGAAATACAGTAAAATACATTTGAGAAATATATTTGAAAAGAAAACAGTGCTTTTAAATTGTAACAATATTTCACATTGTAATATTTCATATTGTGTCAAATGAAAGCAGCCTTGGCGAGCATAAAAGACTTCTTTCAAAACATTAAACAATCTTACTGACCCCAAGCTTTTGAACAGTAGTACACACAGACGTCCTGCAGTTTTTTCTCTCATTCTTTTCATTTTTTTATCCTTCTCTCTTTGTAAGGCTCCCTCTGCTGTAGATTTTTACAAACCCACAAAAGCATTTTTCAAAAAGCAGAAAGACCATGACACATTGTCATCTCTCCTTTCACTCCATTCGATCTCTCTCAGGTGTGTTTGACTCTGACTGCTAAGCGCATGGCTCGCAAAAACTGTCTGGTGAAGAATCTAGAAGCCGTGGAGACTCTGGGTTCCACCTCCACCATCTGCTCAGATAAAACTGGAACCCTGACTCAGAACCGGATGACAGTCGCTCACATGTGGTTTGACAACCAGATCCACGAGGCCGACACCACCGAGGACCAATCAGGTTAGAATGACCAATCAAGTGAAAGTAGTTCGGTCACATAGGTCTAAAATAATGCTCCATAATGACAAAAACATCATAAAAGTAGCCCATGTATTGTATTCCAAGTCTTTGTTTATTTGCTGAAAAACCTGTCCTAACTCTTATTAGCGCTGAGAGTAATGATGTTTGATTTGTGAACAAATTATTATTTTGTGTCGGATCTTGTCAATGAATCGGTTAATTCAGTTTGCACAACAAGGCTGAATGATTTGTTCACAAATTAGTCTCAATTCAGTTCTGAACTCACCAAATCAGTCTCATTGTTGTGGTTAACTGCTTATTAAAGAGAGAGATTATCAGTGACTAGTGACTTGATTTTCAGTCTGTTCATCACACAAATCTATTGCAAACACGATCTGACTGGTTGTGTCAGAACCCACAGCATATTTAGTTTCAGTGCAGACAGAAAAAAAAATGCCTGGACACAGTGCAAGCTTCCAGTATCAAGAGTTTCTGATCAGAGTTACGATGGCCATTGTGTCCTCAAGTAAGGCACTTTACCCATAATCCTCTAAGGACACTGTTCCGGTAATTAGCATATGTTAGGTCACTTTGGATGAAAAGCATCTGCTAAATGGCAGTGTTTTGATATCTTTTGAACATTTACAGGATTCATTCTCCCCTTGATCTGTTCAAACATCTGTAAATCTGTTTGAGCACATTTGACCAAATGTCTTCTTTTCTTATGTCACTCTGTGTGTGTGTGTGTGTGTGTGTGTGTGTGTGTGTGTGTGTGTGTGTGTGTGTGTGTGTGTGTGTGTGTGTGTGTAGGCAGTTGCTTCGATAAAAGCTCTGCTACATGGTTCTCTCTGTCTCGAGTGGCAGGACTTTGTAACCGTGCTGTCTTCAAACCTGGACAAGAGAACATTCCTGTGCGCAAGGTACAATAATACACAACACCACGTACAAAGACATTCAAGAGTTTGTAGTCAATAAGAATTAGATTTTTTTTTTTTAAAAAGGAATGAATATTTTTATTCATGAAAAAATACAATTTATCAGCACAACTGTCAACGTTGATAATAATGAGAAATGTTTCTTGAACACCAAATCAGCATATAATAGCTTTTGAAGTAATTATCACACCATCACAGGAATAAATTACATTTTAAAATTTCCAGTTTTATAGAAAAGTTATTTTAAGAGACTTCAAGGCTTTCAAAAATATAAAAAAATATTACCGACCTCAAACTTTTGAACAGCAGTGTACATTTATATTAATCATAATTAAGATGAGGGATTGTTCTCTACTGTTGTTTGATTTGTGACGTTGTGAGTTTCTGTGTGTTTGAAGAGGGACACATCAGGTGATGCATCAGAGTCTGCTCTGTTGAAGTGTGTTGAGCTCTCGTCCGGCTGTGTTCAGACTCTCAGAGACAATAACCGAAAAGTGACAGAAATCCCATTCAACTCAACTAACAAATACCAGGTACACCTTACAAGAAACACACAGCCAGAGCTGTAAAGATCTTAAACAAATCATGTTGATGTCATACAGATATCGATTGAGATATAAATAATCCCCATCTCTCTCTCTTAGCTGTCTATTCACGAGATAGAAGACAGTCCCACTGGACACCTGCTGGTGATGAAAGGAGCCCCAGAGCGGATTCTGGACAGGTAATCAATACCAGACCTTGATACAGTGAATCCATATATAGAACAGAAATAACATGAATCAATAGCTGTGATTAATGATGAGATGTCATACTTTTAATTGATTAATACAAGCTTTAACTATTCATCATAATTCAATGCTTGTGATTAATATATATGATTATTACAGTATTGTTATTGTTAACTGAACAAACTCTTAAAATATTGTTGCAATTTGTAATAAAATGTATATAAAGCAATATTTACATTTATATTAGATGAAAAACTTAAAAAATAAAGTTGATTTAATGAATTAAAGTTAAAGTTAGCTAAAACTAAAACTAACTAAATAAAAATGACAAAAGCAAATAACAAAATTACTCAAACTTAAACTCAAATTAAAATTAAAACCAAACTTATACAAATAGAAGCTCATTTAAAATATGAATGAATAATAGTATATAAATAATACTAAACTAACACTGTGTTATTGGCAATAAACAAACAAGAATCAGTGACTGTGAATATTTATGATACATCATAATTCCTATTTCATATTACTAGCTGTAATTATTGATGATCCATCAAAATTCCATAGCTGTGAATAATATCTGTCATCATTGACAACCATTATATTTTTAATCAATAACTGTGATTATTGGGTGATTGATAATGCAGGTGCAGTACCATAATGATCAACGGTGAGGAAATGCCAATGGACGAGGACTGGAAAGACGCATTTCAGGGAGCATACATGGAGCTGGGCGGACTGGGAGAGAGGGTTCTGGGTAAGTACTTCCTTCCTTCCTTCCTTCCTTCCTTCCTTCCTTCGCTCTTTCTTTCCTTCTTTCTTTAATTCTCTACCCTCTCTCTCTTTCAGGTTTCTGCCACCTGTTCCTCTCTCCCTCACAGTTTCCAAGGGGGTTTGAGTTCGATTGTGATGATGTGAATTTCCCGGTCAACCAGCTCTGTTTCCTGGGCTTAATCTCCATGATCGATCCGCCTCGAGCCGCAGTGCCAGATGCTGTAGGAAAATGCCGCTCCGCTGGCATTAAGGTATCCATTTATAGGTTCCCTCCATCCATTAATCTACAGTTCAGCACTTTGTGTCCAATGTCAAAGGTGACCGAAATCTTTACAGGTTATCATGGTAACGGGTGACCATCCTATAACCGCCAAAGCCATTGCTAAAGGTGTCGGCATTATCTCTGAGGGCAACGAGACGGTGGAGGATATCGCTGAAAGACTTAATATACCTCTGAGCCAAGTCAATCCACGGTCTGTGTGTGTGAATCTGTCTCTTTTGAGTGTTTGCTTGAGAGTCTGGGTGCATAAACATAAACTACTGGGTGTGTAAACTAAATCTGAAGGGGTTTTTATCTGCTTTTATTGCTTCTTCACAGATAATGGAATTGGGGACTGTTCTGTGTGTGTGTGTGTGTGTGTGCGTTTCAGAGATGCTAAGGCCTGTGTGGTTCATGGTTCAGACTTGAAGGACATGAGCTCCGAGTATCTGGATGATATTCTGAGGAACCACACAGAGATTGTGTTTGCTCGCACTTCACCTCAACAAAAACTCATCATCGTGGAGGGCTGCCAGAGACAGGTGTGTGTGTGGGTGTTTGTGTATTTGTGAATATTAAAATATCACACACTAGATGTCCTACACATGACAAATTTGTCAGAATGCAAGCTAGACTGAAATATCAGAACTTTGGAAGTATTATGTTTACATAAATTCTAGCAGGTGTTTCTTAAAGGTGCTGTATGTCATTTTTTTGTTCATGATGTTGGAAAAAAGTTATATTTTGGTTACTGATGCCATTGTCATAATGCACTATTCACAGTAACCATGATTTGTTTATTTTACAATGGGAATTGGCCAGTAACTTAAAAAACATTTTTAAAATGAAATTAATACTTTTACTCAGCAAGGATGCATTAAACTAATCAAAACTGACAGTAAAGGCATTTTTAATGTCACAAAAAAAATTATATTTCAATTGCTGTGCTTTTTTAAACTCTGTATTCACCAAAGAATCCTGGAAAAAAAATGTATCACAGTTTCCACAAAAATATTAAGCAGCACAACTGTTTTCAACACGGATAATAATAAACAATGTTCTAAATAAGCATATTGGAATGACTTCTGAAGGATCATGTGACATTGAACTTGAGTAACGGCTGCTGAAAATTCTGCTTTGTCATTACAGGAAAAAAATTACATTTTAAATTAAACTAGAAAGCAGTTACTTTGAATGATAATCATATTGCACAGCATGACAGTTTTTACTGTATTTTTTGATCACATAAATGCATTATTGGTAAGCATATGAGACTTCTTTAAAAAAACATGAAAAATCATACTGACCAAACATTTTTGAACAGTAGTGTACACTTAATGTCTGACAGACTGCCTGAAAGACTTTTTGACTCTGACTTTGATTTTCTGACTGGTCTTTAATTCTGAAAGCTCTTTCTCTGATTCTGACTGGCTGACTGGTCTTTGACTCTGATTCTGATTGGCTGGCTCTGGCTGCAGGGTGCCATAGTGGCAGTGACAGGTGATGGGGTGAATGACTCCCCTGCTCTGAAGAAGGCTGACATTGGCATTGCCATGGGAATCTCTGGCTCCGATGTCTCCAAGCAAGCTGCTGACATGATCCTTTTGGACGACAACTTTGCCTCAATTGTTACGGGGGTGGAAGAGGGTAAGATAGAGAAGGAATATTAAGTATTAGAACAAAAGAAATGAAGCATTGCAATTTTTCCTTGCTTTCTCTCTTTCAAATTTCTAAATGTATTGGCCTGACTGATTTACACAATGTAAAAAAAATTACTTCTTTCAATGTATTTATTACATTAATACAAATTCTATATATATATATATATAAAATATTCAGTAAAATAAAATACTCTGTTTTAGGTCGTCTGATCTTTGATAACCTGAAGAAGTCGATTGCGTACACGCTGACCAGTAACATCCCTGAGATTACACCCTTCCTGCTCTTCATCATTGCCAGTGTGCCGCTGCCTCTGGGCACCGTCACTATCCTCTGCATCGACCTTGGCACTGACATGGTGTGTTATACACACTCAAACTTGTGTGCATTCAGTCTTACTTCCAGTTCCTGTCAAGTGTGATCCAACCCTCGGGCACCAGACACCAGACCATCTCACACACACACACACACACACACACATATTAGCATCTTTGTCATCACCATCATCATTCTCTCTCTCTCACTCTTCTCAGGTTCCTGCGATCTCTCTAGCGTACGAGTCGGCAGAGAGTGACATTATGAAGCGTCAGCCCCGAAACCCTAAAACTGACAAGTTGGTGAATGAGAGGCTCATCAGCATGGCTTACGGACAGATCGGTCAGCCTCAAGTGCACTTGCACACAGATATCAGCAAACGCACACACATGCCCTTTATAACTTAATTCTTGTAAACTTTGTATTCTGTGAAGAATTTCTTTGTGCAAACAAATGATCATCCGAGGCATCATGCACTTATTTTTTGATGGGTCGCTAGGTTCACTTGGTGCCCTAGGCAAGATAAGACTAAATCAAAGGGGAAAAAACTGTTTTAACTACTTATTACTTCCTTTTATGTGTGTAATACGAGACAGTGTCATTTTTTTCTGTGGTAAGTGCAAACACCTTTTTATCCTCAGTCATGCAACTTATTTTTCAAAGAAATAGATTTTGCACTATAAGTGTCAATGAAAAACGACTTTAGAAATCTGAGGGGGTGAATAGGCCTCATGCTTCTGATTAATATTGTGAATAAAATAGCTTTTCATGCTCTGCAGGGATAAAAGCAATTACATGTGTTTGTGTATTTGTGTTTATCGGTGCATCTGTATTTGTGTTTTTTGTGTGTAGGTATGATCCAGGCACTGGGAGGATTCTTCACCTATTTTGTGATCATGGCTGAGAATGGCTTTCTGCCTCAAACACTGCTGGGAATTCGACTGGATTGGGACGATCGCGCAGTTAATGACGTGGAGGACACCTATGGACAGCAATGGGTAAACGTACACACACACACACACAGACAGACAGACAAACACACATACATTTCTTTAATGTTTTTGAAAGATGTCACTTGTGTTTACCAAGGCTGCATTTATTTATTTTTTTTAATATAGTGAAAACAGTAATATTGTAAAGTATTATTGAAATTTAAAATCACTGTTTTTTATTTGAATATATGTTATAATGTAATTTATTCCTGTGATGCAAAGCTGAATTTTCAGCATCATCACTCCAGTCTTCCGTGTCACATGATCCTTCAGAAATCATTCTAATATACTGATTTGCTTCTCAAAAAACAATTCTTATTATCAATTTTGAAAACAGTTGTGCTGCTTAATATTTTGGTCGAAACTGTGATGCTTTTTTTCCCCCGGATTCAAAATTCTTTGATGAATAGAAAACTCAAAAGAAGCATTTATTTGTTGTAACAATGTAAAAGTCTTTACTGTCACTTTTGATCATTTCAATGTGTGGTTGCTGATTAAAAGTATTAACTTATTTTTTTTATAATTTCTTTAAAATATACTGGTGAATTACTCACTTAGGTTTATTTGATTAATTGTAATTTAGAATTAATTTTGATACATTTGTACAAAATCAAATAGATTTACACAGTGAATTCCAAAATTATGTGAAGTTGACATAAAGGAAATATATTTTGGCATCTTTTTACCAGAATTTTATTTTTTTATTTGTAAGCCATAGTTTTTTGCATTTTACAGGCTTAAACTGCAAGTTATTACTGTTTTTTAATTGATTTATTAACAACAATTACATATGGGAATAATGTTCGCTATTTTTGAAATGTTTGTTTTTCATTATGTATCTATTTAAATATTTATGTTTCAGACTTACGAGCAGCGTAAGGTCATCGAGTTCACCTGTCACACCTCGTTCTTCGCCAGCATTGTGGTGGTGCAGTGGGCCGACCTCATCATCTGCAAGACACGCAGGAACTCCGTCTTCCAACAGGGCATGAAGTCAGTATGTGTTTGTGCATGTTTGTGAGTGCATTCAGGAGTGTGATGTTTGCATACGTCTCTGTTAAAGGCTGTTCTCTAACCTGTGCACTTATAGGAATAGGATTCTCATTTTTGGACTGTTTACTGAGACGGCTCTGGCAGCCTTCCTGTCCTACTGCCCCGGTATGGACATTGCCCTGAGGATGTACCCACTCAAGTAAGGGACACACACACTTCTGCTCCCTAGAAGAGCTTATGTTCTTTGCTCCTCCTGTCCTCACCTTTTTCCTTTCTCATTTTCTTATTCCTTTTACAGGATTATGTGGTGGTTCTGTGCTTTCCCGTACAGTTTGCTAATCTTTGTGTATGACGAGATCCGTAAATTAATCCTGCGCAGGAATCCGGGAGGTGAGCACCGATTTTCACAAAGAACATTTCTGAGCAGTGTTATTTTAATAGCATTGAGATATATGCATAGTTTTATGTATAGTTATGTATGGTTTTTATTCATATCTTGAATTAGATTTATTTGTACATTTTCCATTTCATTTTATTTTTAGTTAAATTTTTAGTAATTTTGCTGTTTTTAGTAGTTTGAATTAGATTTATTTGTACATTTTCCATTTCATTTTATTTTTAGTAAAATTTTTAGTAATTTTGCTGTTTTTAGTAGTTTTTGTTGATATATATATATATATAAAAAAATTTCAAGTGACAAGTAACAATGTTTTTTGTGATTTTAATTTTAATTTCAATTTTAGTTAAATGATTTCTGTATGTATACTTGGCAAATAAAATCTCCTTTATGAATAACAACTTGGTACTTAAACTGATGCATGTTTAATTTACAGGTGCAGCTAAAGTTTTCCAATATTGCTATTAAAAATCAAGGTTCAAGAAACAATACAGCAATTTTACAGAGAATCTGTAGAACCCTAATTGAGTCTATGTGAATAGAGCTTTTTCCTAGATATATCTTTTTAATTCAGTTCATTAATTTTCCTCTCTCTGTCTTTCATTTCCAGGCTGGGTGGAAAAAGAAACCTACTATTAACAAGATTATGCAGTCTCTGTGCATGATTGCTGCTGTGTGTGTCTATTTGTAAAAGATATGTAGAAAGGTAATGAGACAAATGAAGAATCAGACAATCATGTGACATTTATCATGTAAGAATGAATGTGTGTGTCTTTGACTGAGTGTGTACATGCACTGGGCATAATTTGTTTACATGATGTATCCTGAATATCATTATCCTCAATAAATTGGTGATTTAATAGCCAAATAGGTTTCAGGATCATTACATTTCTTGTTCTGAATTGATTTTGCTGTGAATTTATAACTTTTAGGCTAGAGGTAAGCTTTCTTTTAGAGTTAATTTTCTTTTTCACTTGTGTGTGAAATGTAGTACACGATTCAAATATTTATTTGCAATTTTATGTACTGTACAAATTTGTTGGTACAAGTTTAATGCAAATTTATTAGAATTGTGTTGTAATGTTACTATAAATATAATTCTGTGATTCTATTTAAATACTTACAAGCAGCATAAAATAAAATTCAATAAACTTTTCAACAAACTTTTGCAGTGATGAATTTGACATGTTTTCTTACTTAATTCACTGTGCAACTTAAACTGTGAACATGAAGATGAATTTTAAAAAAAAATCTAAATGGCTGAGTATAACGTTCTTTTCGACTATTATTATTTAAACCGAAAATAAATATATTCAAGAATACCAATTTACATAGCCTAACTGACCTCACATACCGGCTGTACTGACCTTACCAAAATGGCGGCGGTCTGTGACTTCTTTTGTGACATAACATCCTGCTGCGTCACGTCCGGACACTCAAGCGCAAAAACATGGCGTTGCTTCTAAGGTCAGTACGAACATGTAATTTTAAAAATGTGACAGTTTTGCTTTTTCTTTTGTTTAAGATGAAGTGAATCGTTGTGATATTCTCTTTGAGGCCATATTATCTGGCAGCGCTGATGTTGTTAACGTGTTGTATATGTAACAAGTGCACTTTGATCTACTGTAACCTGTATAACCATGTATATACTTCATTATTTTTTTTATTTATTCTCAGTCCCTTTATTTTTATTTCAACATCAAGTCACTTTCAAAATGATAATAGTAATAATTTATTCTGTTGTGTTTGTTCATACTGTCAGTAAAGTTCTTGTCACCAGAATCAATCAAATCAATGATAATTAAATAACAACTTTGAGTACTGTGTGGTTTGTCACTTAATATGTCATTTTCATATGTCTGAGCTCATCTCTGGAGTCCTATCACATGCATTGGATCAGACAGTTTGACATGACATCCCTGATTTATAGAATTATCCATAATAGGTGTTACTTATATCCTGTTAGGTTATTTGTATGAACAAACAGTGAATCTTCATATGCCAGGTTCAACTGTTCAGGGCCATATTACCGAAAGGTCCTGTGCAATCTGACAAGTTACAGACCAGAGACCAGAAATGGGATGTTTATAATGTACAGAATAACCAGGTGTCCCTGGTACATTGTTTTAACTGTATGTAAATGTGTACTTAAATGAGCTAGTTTTATACTTGAATACGTGTCTGAAATATATGGGGTTTCTCTGTGTTAAAGGACAGTGGCCCGGCAGGGTCTGTGTTCATCACGGTTGCAGTTTGGCATACTCTACAGACAGTGAGTGTACTTGTGTTTTCGTAACACATTTTCAAATGAAGAATTCATATTAATGTGTAAAGCTCCTTTTGTTCCGTTTTTTCAGTGCTGTTCCTATGGGAACTACAGCAAAAGAGGAAATGAACAAGTTTTGGACAAAAAACACACGACTCAACCGACCTGTCTCACCTCATGTAAGCATCTACAAGTGAGTGTTAAAACTTCTGCCTCTTGGCGTGTATTGACCATACAATCTACAGGATTAGATGTGTGAGGATGTTGGTTTGGGGTGAGGTCTAAATGGAATGTAGAATAAAAGTCGATGAGTTAATGGCTTTGGTGTTTTCAGGTGGTCAGTCCCCATGATGATGTCCATCTCGCACAGAGGAACAGGAGTAGCACTGAGCTCAGGTAGCTAACGTATATTCTTGCCTTTTGATAATGTGTTTAAAGGACCACAAAATGATAACTATAATGATACTTATATTAGCATCCACGTCAATGCATGATAATGTTCTGTTTATTATAAGCATACAGTCATGTTATCTACTGCTTTAAATGCTCAAGCACTTTAAAGTTAGGTATATTCTGATTGGCTGATTTTGCATATTAATATAAAATGATGATGTTGATCTTTTTGGTCTCAGGAATCTCTGTGTTTGCACTTGCCGCGTTGGTGTTACCTGAGAGTTACCCATATTACCTTGATCTGATTCACTCCATGTCCTTTGGGCCCCAGTTTCTTGCTTTCAGCAAATTTGCTCTGGCTTTCCCAGTGGCTTACCACACTTTCAACGGCATCCGTCATCTGGTACACACATATATAAATAATAAATGAAGTATATTCATATACATATTCACTCCTGCTGATAATGACTCATGACAGTGTAACCAGTTGAATGTGACCAAATATGTGATCAAAGTGTGAAATTAAGACGCTATGGTTCAGTAGTTTGGGGTCAATAAGATACATTTTTTAAATCAAGAAGTTACAACTTTTATTCAGCAAGGATGCATTAAATAGATCAAAAGCGACAGTGCAGACATTTATAATGTTAATAAGAGTGAGATTTTACCAATAAATACTGTTCTTTTGAATTTTCTATTCATTAAAGAATCCTGAAAAAATATATCACAGTTTCCATACAAATAATAAACACCAACGCTGTTTTTAACATTGAAAATAATATTCAGCATATTAGAGTGATTTCTGAAAGATCATGTGACAGTGAAGACTGGAGTAACGGATGCTGAAAATTCAGCTTTGCCATCACAGGAATAAATGACATTTTAAAATATATTAAAACAGAAAATAGTTATTTTAAAAAGTAATAATATATATAGTTTTATATCAAATAAGCGCAGCCTAGGTGAGCATAAGAAACTTCTTTCAAAAACTTTAAAAGCCTTACCAACCCCAAACTTTTGAACGGTAGCGTATTTTACATTCTTCAATGTTTTCCTCATCTGCCAGAATAATGAATTATCATTTTATAAGACTATTCTGAGCAAATACTGATATCATTTTGATTTATTATTTAGCATATCATGTAATTAATTTGATTCTTTTTTTAATATGCCCCTTTGATATATATCTCTCTTTTTCTCTTTCTTTCAGATATGGGATCTTGGGAAGGGTTTTAGGATTCCTGAAGTCTATCGTTCTGGCTACATTGTCATTGCTCTGACTGTTGTCACATCGATTGGTCTTGCTGCCATGTAAACCCATGGACATGAGAGGACTGGGTGAGACGCACAAGTGAAGAAGACGTGGAATTGGATGAAGTGGTGTTCTTTTGTTTAACTGTCTTCGAAGTGGTCTATATAAGGACCAAATTGATTAATTTAATAAATAATAAAAAATATATATCAACCCAAAAAATATCCTCTGTGTTTTTCATGCCTTGCACACTGCTAAACTGAAAAAGAGGGGCATAGCACTTAACTTGGCATTTAAAATTAACTTTACAGTAATCATATGGAAATATGAGAGGGCTGAGCATTTGATTTCTTGTTGAAATCTTGTTGAGCTTTGATTGACTTGTGTTTGATTTAATTTCAGTTGAATAAAAATCACTTAGGGTAGCAAAGGCCCTTCACCAATTAAACCTCTAGACTCGATATATGACAAATGTAGTTTTGTGATTTCCTCCCAGCATGACTTGGTTATAAGAAGAGGTGAAGATCGTAGTATGAATCACGTACTGTTTTTCTCCGCCCAATTTCCTGTATCTTTTGCATCAATAATGATACTGTTTTAAGATGATGCATATAAAGCATTTATATCTGTTGCCTTCATGTGTCATAGTGATGGTAATGGTGATGTTTCATAGTAGCCACTAATAAGAGAGTGTGATTAGAATCTTGTTAGTATTTTAAATGAACCCAAATGTTGAAGTCTGGCTGCACAGGTTAAATTATTCTCCTTGAATCTTGTTCACCTGAATGCTAATGTCAAGGATTGCTGTGGGCTTTTTTCATTTAAATGGTAATGTCATAAAATGGATTGGTTTGGATCACAGACTACATGAAATCACTACACTGAATGTTTATTGAAAAACTCCATCCTGGAGTCCTAAAGCACCTGTTCTCTCATCATTTCCCTTCCTCTTCACTAAAAAAACTAAATCAAGAGATAACGTATTTATCTGCATGTGAAACTAGAAGGCATGCCCTTCCACTTGTTGTGGTCAAGAATAAACAAATCATGTTCAGTTGCAGTATTGCATCAGGTTGGTTTATGGTTTAGAGCAGAGGTTTTCAAACTGAGATCTAGGTAACCCAGGGATCCTTTGAAAAAAATGTTTATATATATATATATATATATATATATATATAGCTATAACAAAAATTAGCAAAATATATTTTCTGGACTGTCCAAGTTATGTTAACTTAAAATATTGAATGTTTAATGTTTAACAGCAAGTCTTAACACATTAATCAATTTTGATATAATTTATAAAGTAGAACTCATCTGTTTAATTGTAATTATTTTAGTTTTGTTATTGTCATAGGTTTCAACAGCTACAAATTACAAAATATGCTTCCTCTCTCTCTCTCTCTCTCTCTCTCTCTCTCTCTCTGTATATATATTTTGAGGATAAAAAAGAAAGCTTGGATAGGCTATGGTCATTAATTTCTTCTTTCCACTGTTGCCTTTATCTCCTGGAGGTTATGGCACTGACTATTCTCTGCAAAGTGCCTTTGTTGTAATAATATTTATTGTGAGTGCTGGACAAATTAAATTGAAAACGTTTCACTTCAGGTTTATACATTCAACAGTACTCTAATTGTGAAGATAATTCACTGTTAATTTAATACATAGTAGATAGCCTAGTTTCCTATTTTCCGTTTTTGACAGTATACAAACAAATTTAATGCATTTATAGCCTAATATCATGTTTACTGTTTTCACTCTAAATGGATCTTTATGCACGAAAATAGCTGCCTTTAACATTTTACGAATATATAGTTATTCTTCTAGAGCTTGAAAACCCCCGATCTAAAGTGATGGGCAGGTTAATTCATCTTATAATGGGCTAATTTTACAACAAACAAATAATTAACCTACTACTGAAACCCGATGATACATAAATTACGGACATGATACACAAAACGACGCTTTTCAGGTAATGTTATTTATTTCTCTTATGGTTTTTGCTTGAATAATCTTTGCACAGCTGATTATTAAAGGTAAACCTCGCGCAATAATTAGAGTTTTTGAGCTATGGTAGTAATTTGAATAACATAATGGCTTTATAGAGTTGCTGAGATTTTTGGATGATTGTCGTTTTCAAGAAGTGATCAAAATAATCCATGTTTATTTCGCTTTTGGATGATGAGGGAGGCTGTAGCGCCATTGCCGCACGACGCCAAGACGAGAGAGCCCCCTAGCGGGACATGGCGCAATTACACGCACGAGTAGCGCACTGGTCCTGATGCTGCAGGATGCGGTATTGATGCAGAATATGACCTCGCTTTACGCTGCATCATGTGGCTCAGTCTCTGTGGCGCAATGGAATAGCGCGCTGGACTTCTAATCCAGAGGCTCCGGGTTCGAGTCCCGGCAGAGATGAGTCGATAATGACGCCATCGCGGAATGATGGCTTTTTTTAAATGCATAAATAGGTCTTATGATGCTTAATCGTAGCTGAGGATGCAATGCACATTACATTTTAGTGAATGAACACACTCTTGTGTATGCCTAGCAATAAACTGTTCGTTATGAAAACAATAATAAAACATCCATTTATTATAATTTAAAAATGTAAAAAGCCTAGTTTATGTGGTTGTATGAGTTTTTCCACAGTTAGTTAACTATCCAACGGTTTGCAAACGACATGTATTTGGTAAATTGTTATATATAGTATTCTTGATTTTTATTTTTTTTTGCCTATATTAATACAGCAAAAATTGCATTTTTTGTCTTTTTAGGGATGCAAGATTATGCATGTTATGTAGAGGATGAACCCCTGTGTATGCATATTAATAAAACACTTTTGGTTTGAGAAACATTATTTAACTTATTTAACATATATATAACTTTAAAAGCATCTATGCGTCGTCGCCCCCCCCCCCCCCCCCCCCCCCCCCCGCCCCCCCCCCCCCCGCACCCCCCCCCCCCCCCCCCCCCCCCCCCCCCCCCCCCCCCCCCCCCCCCCCCCCCCCCCCCCCCCCCCCCCCCCCCCCCCCCACTGTTATGAAGGGAATATAACTTGCAAAACAAAGTATTCTTGATTTTTACGTTTTTATCCCACATTTCTAATACATACAAAAATGTCAATTTTTCTTTTTAATGCATTCTTGTCCCCTTTTGCTCTCTCAAATCAGTTCAGCTGTAATATACTTGTCTATGGTCTTGCCAATAAAGTCTTTCTAACGTGAAGAGAATTTTCCTGAATTGCACTGGGGAGAGCAAGAGAGAGAGAGAGAGAGAGAAAGGTGGAGAAAGAATGAGAGCCTGCCAGAGAGATGGAGAGAGACATCAGTGTCCTATTGCGAACGGTGTGATTGGCTCTTCCCAGTCATTATGGAATAGAGATAGAGAGGAATCTCACCTCTGCACTGCCTGATCAAACTCTACGGGAAATCCTCTTCCAGGAAACCCTCCTTCACTCTGTCATGCATTTATCTGAATTGAAAGTGTGAATGTTCGCTAGAGAGTTTCTCAGTCATTCATTTATCCACTTTGAGCTCATTTTCATCCTCTCATCCACCCACATGAGGCAATTTCACCAGTATCACCCTGCTTTGAAATTCCATCTACAATTTTGCCATTCATATGTGATGATGGCTTGTTCATCTACTTCTCCACAGGCAAGCTGGTTATGCGAGAGAAAGAGAGAGAGAGAGAGAGAGAGAGATGGAGATGAGGGCTCATTTTAATGCAGTATTTGATTTCAGATGTTCAGCAAGTCATTAAACTGATAATTCAGACGTTCTGTTCGTATTATCCCTCTCTTCCTGTCTCCCTCGCACGCCTGGGCCGGTCGGAAACTCGGGTGTTGGTTTCTGCGCTGCTGGACACTCGCACGTCGAAGGAAAGGAATTGCGCAGGTCACGCGTGGACTGTCACAGCTCTGCGGAGAATGACGTCAGCGTCTCTATAAAATGATGAAATGGCCAAACACTAGAAACTGAAGGTACACTGGACCGCACTTCGCAGACTGAAATACAGTTGCCTGAATATTTTCTCAATCCGATAGGCTGAACTACTTCGGTGTGGAATGATGTAACCGGGCGCTTTCTGGGAATACCGGAACGCTCGCAGTACAGTCTCCTGACCGGTAGATGTAACTGTCTCATCCGTATCAGTGATGAAGACAGTGTTGACGTGCGTGCACAAGCTGGGATGATAACACTACAAACATACTGTATCTTTTTATTTACCGCATAAAGAGATTAATTTTCCACTGTCTAATCTGTGTCATGGTTTATTCTCTCCGTGAAATGAATAAAAGCCGACAGGCTGTGGGCTGCTGGCATTAGACACAAGTATGTAGTGATTTGGGCCGGAAGTGTCCCGCCCCAAGGCTCCGGTTGGCTGCTCGAGCCACCGCCACGGTGACCGAGTCGCTGCTCTCTCGGGGTATCTGCCTCTCGTGCAGTCGTCCATGTTTAACCCCGTGCATCCCCCGCACCGCACAGTGAGTAATCCGCGTGCAGAACTAATCCTTAAATCCTATCGCGAGTCGCAACGCCCTCCCCTCCCTCCTGCCACCCTCTTCTCTCGCGCGGGCCTCCCGAGCAGCCGGCGGGGTCTCCAGAGCCCGGCTCGCGCGGGGACTCTATTCACAAGACCACACCTCGCGCCGCCACCAACCTATCTATATAAAGGGTCGACCCTCACGAAAACATTTCACCCCGAAAATTTGGATTAAGAAGATAGAACATATTTTCAGGACCATGAAGATTTATTGTGACATTATTTTCATGACAACTAAGCCTTTGAAAGAAAAATGTAATTAAAAAAGCTATTTATCTCAACGTCCAGACGTTTTGTAATTCACATAATTCTTAATGATGATTTTATTTACTGTAAACAGAAATGTTATTTAATTCCGTGTAGGTTAATAAAATATATTTTCTTTTGAGTTAAATATTTAAAACAGCTATTTATTTATTTACTTGGTTATAGAAATGGCACAACTAGTGTGTTTTCTAAACATTAGGTAAATTAAATTATTTACTGTATTGTTTGCATATTTATTCATTTTTCTAGATAAATTAATTGATCATATTTTGACTTAAAATTGTGCATTTTGAACTTCAAAGATACTAATAAAATCAATCTGTATATACATATATAATAAATTATGTTCTTTATTGTTTTCGTCTAATGTTTAGTCAGAAACACAAACAAACAAAAGGTTAATATATTAAATATAAAAGTTTTAAGTTTCGTGAGATTCTTCTAAAAACAGACTATAGGCCACGCACTTTACGCACTTCTAACATTAATAATTTTATCAACAACACTAATAATAATAATAATAATCTCTCAGGCAGTATGGTCTAGCCCTGTTATCCAAACGGTACGGCCAAATCGTATTAAACCCCCACCCCTCCCCCCTCCACACCGCGCGCCTCCCTCCCTCCCTCCCTTTCTCCGTGCATTCAGACAGACTGTTTTGCTGCAGTGAACGGTAGCCGTGGAGAGAGGAAAAGGCAAGAAAAACAAGAAGATAGCGGAGGGCGGAACGAGAACCAAGACAGACAGATCCATTGGGACCTTAGCGTGAGCGCCAGCAGGCATAGACGGGTCCAACACTCCAGAGCCGACGGAGTCGACGGGCATCACGAGGAGCGCTTATAACGGTGCGTATTGTAATCTGCCCTCCTTTTGAGCACACAGACACGCAGAGGTATTATTGTCGTTGGCGTCCTGGCGCTTATGCTGAGGGGGGAGACACCTGTCAGGTTTGTAAATAGGGGCACGCTCGTGCTCTGGAATGCGCCTGCATCCGCGCGCGCCTCTCCTGACGGGCGCACCGGGCAGGAAACCGTCCAACGAGCTCGGAGGTGTTAAACTATGAGCGAAGGGAAGAGGGTTGATGTTAAAGTGCGCTGATGGTTGCTTGCCCCCTCACGTTTCCCCTCCCCTCCCAATCGCGAGCTCTACCAGCATTCCTGCCGCTCCTTCTGCATTCAGCGCGCTCGGACTGTGTGCACCTGCTACTGTTTTCCGTGGTTCGGTGGGGCGTCCCGGTTGCGCGGGTGAGAACGGGACTGGTGCTCAGCGGGAGAGAGAAGGGGGAGGGAGGGAAATAAAGAGGAGAAGTGCGAGAAAAGAACCGATGAGTGAGGGAGGCGGCGCGGGTGGTTCCGTTTCGGGTCGCGTGTCACAGACTTGCAGCAGGTATCATCACCTCATCCCAACAGTCGAGATGAGGCGAGGCTTCGCTGCTCGCGCTGAACATCCACATCCACGCACACACACACACTGACAGTTTGACAGCCACTGTCCGTCCTTGCCTCCCCCTATAGTTGCACAACAATACAAAGCATCTCTGCGCGATGGCCCGCCGCTCCGCAGGCAACGCCATGACTTGCACAGTTCACACAAGCGCACAAAGAGAGAGGAATAGGCAGCCAAACGACCTGGACTATTGTGTGAGAGCGCGCGCTGAATTCTCAACGGGCGACAGGTGCACCTTCCTCTCGCGCGCGCAGCAGTCAGAGCGGGAGAATAACGAGAGCGGTGTTGAAGGCCACCAGGAGGATTTCGGGGGCAGCGCTCTACAAATCTCAATTCAGGCACGCGCTCGCTTTTACGTAGCGTTGGTCGATTCAGAGTCCTTTTCTGGGTTACTGAATGACGAAGGGAATGTTTTCGATCACTGCGTCACATCACACACAGCGAGTGACACGAGGCGATCAATGGAAGCACTGGGGCAGCGCGGGAGTGAAGTGTGTGTGTGCTCAGCATCAGTGCGACCAATCGGCGCTCTCCGTCTGTTAATGAGTGTGTATGTGTGTGTCCTTTCTTCCAGTCAGCGCTTCGTAGAGCTTCTCCACTTCTCCGGGTCTCGAGAGGACTATTGGGTTTAACGCTTTGGACTGATGAGCGGGATGCGCGCGCGTCAGAGTATGACATTCCCCGCGTTGCAGCGGGCCGCTCTCAGGGCGCTCGCGGCCTTGACGATGCTTCTCGCAACCTCCGTTAGGAGCAACTTCGTTTTCGGTAAGAAAGGCCCACCCTCCCCCTCTTCAGTCACTCAGCTCCTCCCTAATGTTTTCACTGTTTTCTGTTTTTACAAGGGAATCACAGAGCCGTTAATAAGCTCGTGGGGCACAGAGGAACCTCCCCCCTCATTTCAGTTCTAACGGAATTTTCTGCTGTGTTTTGTTATTTTGGGAACTATAACATTATCTATCTATCTATCTATCTATCTATCTATCTATCTATCTATCTATCTATCTATCTATCTAAATTGTTGGTCTGAGTCTTCTTTTCATTATGAACTCATTTTTCCTTATAAAGTGTTTTAACATACTTGGAAGGATTGGAGATCAGGAAGTTTTCTGTTTTTACAAGGGAATCACAGAGCCGTTAATAAGCTCGTGGGGCACAGAGGAACCTCCCCCCTCATTTCAGTTCTAACGGAATTTTCTGCTGTGTTTTGTTATTTTGGGAACTATAACATTATCTATCTATCTATCTATCTATCTATCTATCTATCTATCTATCTATCTATCTATCTATCTAAATTGTTGGTCTGAGTCTTCTTTTCATTATGAACTAATTTTTCCTTATAAAGTGTTTTAACATACTTGGAAGGATTGGAGATCAGGAGATGGTATCATAGTTTCAGGAAATCATAACTGCTTTTATTTTATTACAAATACACCACAAAGAGTATAGATCTATCTATCCTCAAGCTCATGTGCACACATTACATTACATTATCCTAACGGAGATGGACTGAATTGTGTAGGTGTAGCTATTGGTTCTCTATAGAGTTTAGGACCGAACAGCATCTTTATCAAATCCTTTTCATTATAAAGTCTAAATTTGTTCACCAAGGAATGCAGCTTGTGTCTGATTCATTGTCACCGTTTCAGCAGACTGATGAGTGGAGATCATAACTGCTTTTAATTTGAAGTAGAAGTATAATTTCTGCACAAGTGTACATTACACAATCACAATGAGTTGGAGTGAATCAGTCTACTGGCTTGTGTAGGTGTATTGTTACTCTCTAGAGTACTCTCTGAACAGATCTTCATCAAATGTCCAAATGTTTGAGTGAAAATATGGATGATTAATCATGAATGGTGATTGTGATAGAGTTTTCCTTTAGAAGAAGTGTGAACTGGACATTTGTGTTGAAATGTCAGATTCAGTGAGATGGTGTCATTGTTTCAGCAGTCATGAATTATTTTACTTTCTTTCTTTCTTTCGATCCTGATCTCATCCTTTCTCTCTCACACACTTAAACTCTGTCAGCTGTTTTTGCTGCTTACTGCATTATTCATTATTGTGCTTTTTTTGTGTGGTTTTGCATATCCACTGGCCCTATGCATCCTTAATGCGAATGTGAGTGTATGTGTGAGTGTGTGCAGATGTAAGAAACTCATACTTTAGTTTATATGCGCTAGTGGAGCGGGTTGTTTGAGAGGTTGTTTGATTGGTGTATGAACATGTTGAGTGCTGTATTTATAGCTGGAAACAGAGTACATGATTTGTAGGTTTGTATGTTCTGCACTGTATGATCTGCAGCCATCAGATTTTAGGGTACATTAAATTACTTGTGATGCTGCTGGTTCCACCTACTTTTGCTAACTTTTCCTGTGCTGCTGTAACCAATCAGTGTATTGCAATGTCTTTTCACCTATGTCCACTAGCATCATTCATTAGAACAAAGTGTAAAGCTTTTCACATGAATGCAGGGTTTACTACAGAATTCAGTTTTATTAGTGAGGCCCCGTCCACCCTTCATTCTACATGCGTGTTTACATATTAGAAATTCATACTTTATGCAGCAAGGCCACATTCAATTGGTTAAAAGGGACGGTAAATACATTTATATTGTTACAAAACATTTCTGTTTAAAATTAATGATGTGCTTTGAACTTTCATCAAAGAATCCTGTAAAAATGTATAACAGTTTCCACAAACATTTAAGGAGCACAGCTGTTTTCAACATTGATATAGCCTAGTGATACATTGATAAAATTAGTGAAATATGCAGACTGTGCTGGAGTTTATGTTGGATTTAGTGCAAAACCATATTGTTTACTATGAGTGGATTAATAAAAGTGTATTAAATTGACACCTTACCTTTGGTCATTAGCAAACATGATGATTATAGAAGATGATAATCAGACAATAGCGCTGTCTAATTTTGATTCACAAAGATCTGGCTCATAAGAGTCATTGGCTTGCGAATCAGACTACACTTTTAAATAACTAAAAAGAGTTGGCTCATAAAAAGAATATGTTCGAGAATCAGATTGGTGGCAGTTGATTCACTGAAAAGAGCCGGCTCACAAGAGTCATTTGTTCGTGAATCTGAATACACTGTCCGTGGTGAGTTTGTTCTCGAGTGCATCCCACGAAACCATTTCTTGCCATTATTTTGCAGTGCATGGTTACACCGCATTCAATACAGATTGCAAACCCACATTCATAACTCAGGTAAATGTGATTGGTCTTATAGCGACATCACATCATAAATTATGTATATATAAATGCGTTATATATAAGTAGGCCTATAGTCCATTTGAGGTGTACGCGAACACAGGTGGTCGACACATGTGCTCTAGAAAGATTCATCTTTGTCCAGCGTCTGCTTTATTTTTCTTGAGAAGTTATGACCGATGAAATGTCTTTGTTCTCTTTTAAGCTTAAGTTGCTGCTATCTCATAACCCTCTAACAGAAGCATTTATCAATGCGTGTGTCTGTTGTTGTTGCAGTCTCTGCTATTTTGTTGTTGTTGTTGCGTCTCTTTAGTTTCATTTTCTACTGTAAAATAATGGCCTGGGACAGTGTTGCCACCTTGTGGAAAAACTGACTAGTACAAAACCAAGTCAATAATTCACGCCGACGCCGACACTGATGGCTGCCTCCGTGGCGTGCTCTGCAGTTGTTTTTATGTTTTTGTTAGTTTGTCCTGTCTTTAGTTATATCCCTGCAATCAGTTTCACCAGAGACGAATTGCTGGACATTCAGAAGTACACACCACCCGATATTTCACCGGTTTTCGATTATTCTAATGTTTTGCTGGACATTGTAGTCGGGGGAGCTGCTGCGCTGATCAGACGCTTCAGGACGCGCAGAAGGGGGAAGCGAGCCGGCGTGCTCGTCAAGCTAAGGCAGCGCGGATTCAGAACGCCGTTGCCAAGGCATCCATCTGGCGAACCTCCGCTCTCTACCCAACAAAACGGATGAGGTCCTTCTGCTCTCCCGAACAAATAAGGATTTTTCAAACTCTGCTGCTCTGTGTTTCACGGAAACCTGGCTGAAAGACGCCATTCCGGACAGTGCGTTGAGTCTGCCGGGCTTTCAGCTGTTTAGAGCAGATCACGATGCAGAATCAACGGGGAAATCGCGCGACGGCGGGACATGCTGTTACATCAATGAGAGGTGGTGTACAGATTTAACTGTGTTGAAGAAGATGTGCTGTTCAGATCTAGAAGTGCTCTTCATTAACTGTAAGCCTTTCTACTCGCCGCGGGAGTTTTGTTCGTTGATTCTCGTAAGTGTGTAAATTCCTCCGCAAGCACACGTGAGCTCCGCTTTACAGAAACTCGCTGATCAGATCACAGACACAGAACAACAACACCCAGACTCTGTTTTAATCATTCTCGGGGACTTTAATAAAGCAAATCTCTCCCGTGAACTGACAAAATATAGACAGCACATCACATGTCCCACCAGAGTTAAGTTTGCACATAATATACCTGTACATACAACTGTCTATTGTTATATACCTGTACATACAATTGTCGATTTGTATATTTTTTATTCCTTATTTTACTTGTTCTATTTATTTTTTTATTTTTTTTTTATTATCTGTGTTTTTTTGTTCTGTCACTGTCATTCTGTTACACTGTGGAAGCTTCTGCACGAAAACAAATTCCTCGTATGTGTAAACATACCTGGCAATAAAGCTCATTCTGATTCTGATTCTGATTCTGATTCTGATGTGCATGAGCAACCTGTGCGTACAAATTAAGCGTGGTTACAAAAATCAGATGGTGCGCATACAGTATGCCTGGGACAGTGCTGCCATACAGTCAGTTGTGGAAGCTTCTGCACGAAAACAAATTCCTCGTATGTGTAAACATACCTGGCAATAAAGCTCATTCTGATTCTGATTCTGATTCTGATTCTGATGTGCATGAGCAACCTGTGCGTACAAATTAAGCGTGGTTACAAAAGCGAGGGGAAGAAAAAAAAATTGGAGTGTCTTTACATTAAGTGCAAATAGCGCGCTTTTTGGCAAACGCTATTTACAGTAACTCCGCCCACCAATATCTGGTTGCCACTCAATATTAAAAAAGATGCATTGACTTCAATGGCTTCAGTGGTGTAGGCAGTACAGCGTCAGACTTACTTTTTGACGCGATCAACCTGGGTTCGAGTCCGCCACTAAATGGGCCTCATTCATGAAACACGAGCAGAAAAGCTGTTCTGACATAAACTTTCAAACTCATGAAAATGTTCGTATTTTCAAAATGTTAGTTAGTACGAAAGAGATGTACACCTGCTCATGTGTTAATGGTGCGTAAAACATTCTGGGTTCTTTTTGGCAAACTGATGACACTGCGTTTTGATGCACTGCCATCATAATATCTGGGGTTTTTTTCTTTTGGAGCTGAGACTATAGTTGATTACTGTTCAACTTTGGGTAAAACGCAGCGCTTGTCACTGTCACAAGCCGTCCAATCAATGGGACAAATGCTACACCGACCAACCATCCTACTTGTACAACGACTGAGCAACAATGGAGAAGTACTGCATTTTTATATTCAGGCAGCGGCTGTTTGCATGAATGAGTTCTACTGCAGGTTTGAAAAAACACCCCACACCCGCCCTGAACACCTCTCCACACAACCATTCACACCTCCAGCAACCCCCCTCTCCCCCACACCTGCAATTCAGATCAGCCAGGTCTTCCGGAAGCAGAAAAGGAAAAAAGCACCAGGCCCAGATTGTGTTACACCAGTCTGTCTGAAATCCTGTGCTGACCAGCTGGCCCCCATCTTCACACATACTCAGTCTACATTTAAGTTTGCACATAATATACCTGTACATACAACTGTCTATTGTTATATACCTGTACATACAATTGTCGATTTGTATATTTTTTATTCCTTATTTTACTTGTTCTATTTATTTTTTTATTTTTTTTTTATTATCTGTGTTTTTTTGTTCTGTCACTGTCATTCTGTTACACTGTGGAAGCTTCTGCACGAAAACAAATTCCTCGTATGTGTAAACATACCTGGCAATAAAGCTCATTCTGATTCTGATTCTGATTCTGATTCTGATGTGCATGAGCAACCTGTGCGTACAAATTAAGCGTGGTTACAAAAATCAGATGGTGCGCATACAGTATGCCTGGGACAGTGCTGCCATACAGTCAGTGCCGGATTATCCAATGGGCATTATGGGCACAGGCCCAGGGGCCCATGCACACTTGGGGCCCAAGCGAGGGGAAGAAAAAAAAATTGGATTGTCTTTACATTAAGTGCAAATAGCGCGCTTTTTGGCAAACGCTATTTACAGTAACTCCGCCCACCAATATCTGGTTGCCACTCAATATTAAAAAAGATGCATTGACTTCAATGGCTTCAGTGGTGTAGGCAGTACAGCGTGAGACTTACTTTTTGACGCGATCAACCTGGGTTCGAGTCCGCCACTAAATGGGCCTCATTCATGAAACACGAGCAGAAAAGCTGTTCTGACATAAACTTTCAAACTCATGAAAATGTTCGTATTTTCAAAATGTTAGTTAGTACGAAAGAGATGTACACCTGCTCATGTGTTAATGGTGCGTAAAACATTCTGGGTTCTTTTTGGCAAACTGATGACACTGCGTTTTGATGCACTGCCATCATAATATCTGGGGGTTTTTTTTCTTTTGGAGCTGAGACTATAGTTGATTACTGTTCAACTTTGGGTAAAACGCAGCGCTTGTCACTGTCACAAGCCGTCCAATCAATGGGACAAATGCTACACCGACCAACCATCCTACTTGTACAACGACTGAGCAACAATGGAGAAGTACTGCATTTTTATATTCAGGCAGCGGCTGTTTGCACTAAGTGTAAATAGTGATAGAGGCTATTTACACTAAGTG
>NW_015505801.1:97890-125448 GCF_001515645.1 Sinocyclocheilus grahami | reverse complement strand
TTTTTTTCTTTTGGAGCTGAGACTATAGTTGATTACTGTTCAACTTTGGGTAAAACGCAGCGCTTGTCACTGTCACAAGCCGTCCAATCAATGGGACAAATGCTACACCGACCAACCATCCTACTTGTACAACGACTGAGCAACAATGGAGAAGTACTGCATTTTTATATTCAGGCAGCGGCTGTTTGCACTAAGTGTAAATAGTGATAGAGGCTATTTACACTAAGTGAAAATAGCATATTTTCTTAGCGATATATGCTATTTACACTAAGTACAAATAGCAGCATTTTTAGTGATATGCTATTTACACTGTGCAAATAGCTTTAGATTCTATTTACAATATGTTAAAATAGCAGGATTTTCTGCTATTTATACTACTTATTGCAAATAGTGGCAATTATCTGCACCTCAGTATTGTAGTACATTATAAAACAGTATGCAATAACATACTGAGTGTAAATTTTAATTTTCATTCAAATTATTAAATGGATGCCACCTTATTGGGACAATAAAGCCCTTCCTACACCTACCCGATACTTTATTTTCAACTTTTTGATTATTTCTTTCATTTTCATTGAAAATAAATGCTTTTCTGATGTGATTTGAAATTTGAAAAGGGAGAAAAAAGTTTGTCAAAAGGCAGATTCGAACCCGAGTCGAACGCGTCAAAATGTGTACAACAGATGTTTTACCATCTGCGCTACTGAAGCCGAAGATTGATGACTGTCTTTTGTAATGTTGACCAGCCAAATCACACATTGGTGGGCGGAGTAACCAACAAGGTGGGCTATTTGCACTTAGTGAAATAGCCACTCCCCCTGCGTTCCATTCGGAAGGGCTCATCCCTATGCCCTAATCCCTTCAAAGGGGACCAAACAACTGTTTCTTGAAGTGCCCTTTTGCGTCATCATCACGTGCCCACACAGAGACGCCGTCATCATGCAAAGAATCTGCGCAAAAGATCATGGGAGCCCGAAATGTCCATCAGTTGTACCCTTCGAAATCCTTCATTCCAAAGGGCCCTTTGAAGTGGCCAGTTTTGAGCACTTCGGTTTGGAACGACCCTTCAATATGGCGGCCACGATTGTTTTCACTCCGAAGCTCCGAAGTGCCATTCGGAGGGCGATATATCCCTTTTGGAACGCACCGTCCCTTATGTTTATTGTGAACTAGTGTGCACACGTGCCCTATTTAGAATGATTGGAATTCATTCACATACACGTTTAACTATCAAATCTGATGTTTTGAGCTACAGTGTTTGTTATTGTTAAATGTTACGTTTTAACTATTGTTGTTCTTTTAATTCTTAATATTTGCTATGTACTCACTTTTGTTGAACTATATTGCATATAAAAAAGGATATATGTTTTAGCAGGTGTATCAGGATCTAATTTTTCCCAAGTCTTCACTTCTCTTTTCTTGAGTAGTCTGTAAGTCTGTGTGTGAGAATGTGCAGATGTCCAGTCATGGTCTCTGATGTATAGGCTATGTATTTGAATGTGTGTGTGTGTGTGTGTGTGAGAGAGAGAGAGAGAACTTTTCACTTTGGTCTCTGAAGTGTGTATATGTGAGATGTCCAGTTCATCACTCATGGTCTCTGAAGTGTGTATGAGTGTATGAGCGCATATGTTGCTCATGTGGTCTCTGATGTGTTTGTGACTTGTAGGACCGTTCACCTGTAGCCTCTGATAAGTGTGCTACATCCTCTGTGACAAGTCTGCGAGCAGCTCAACATGTGGTGGAAACATCTGGATATCCTCCATAACGTGCTTGATAAATTCTGAAAGGTCATTTTAAAGAGGACGGCACAGCTCTGGGGCTTATTTCATAGGGCTTAACAACTGTACAGCACAGATTCATCAGAAGAGGCACTGCAAGGAAGAATGAGCCTTACTGTTTGTTTGTGGCGTTACGTGGCTGCTAGCAGTCTGTTGAAGCATGTTGTTGTTGTGTCCCTCCACTGACCTGAGACACATTTTGATGGTTATTTGTGATGCTAGTGCACATTTGGACTGAGTGATTTATGCTGTCTTACCGCGTAAAACCTCAGTGATGCTGACATGTGTGCATGTTTGTGAAAGCATGTCAGGATTAAAGTGGAATTATGTGTGTGTGTGATCTATTGAAGTGTGTGTGTGTGTTTGTGTTTTCGAATGCCTTTAAAAGATCTTTAGAGTAATGTTCATGATATAAATGGTCCTGAACAGGCTACTTAGCATACATAATTCAGAGTAATGGATCACTAAAAAACTGATTAGTCAGTCGACAGGCCACAAATTATACGCACACTTTGCACATCTTAACCCCTGATGACTTTTCTTCTCTCACCACACGAGAAAACTCCATAGAGGTCTGCGTGTGGAGGAAACACCCATGGGATTTACTACATTTTATAAGTCATAATTATGGATTTTTTTTCAAGTGGTTTATAGGAAAAAATTATTTTAATTACTCAAAAGTGTGTTTTGTCTCACTTGATTTACTTGTTTAATTTCAAGGAGAGCTAGAATGTTATTTTTTCCCTTGCTGTGGCTGTTATTGTTTCCATTTTGTAGAGACAAATATTGTCATAGTATTGCAGTGGTCCCTGTATAAGAGTGCTGTCAATATGGTTTGATGTGCCAACGTGGTCATATTTTTAAACAATATTCTATTACAGTGAACAAACTGTAGCATTAAACAAAAATGTTTTAGATAAACAGTGTTTGTAAATGTAAAGATATATTGATTTAAAATGTTCTTTGAAGTACTTTGTCTTTGTTCAAGATATTCGCCGTCATCATGCAAAGAATCTGCGCAAAGGATCATGGGAGCCCGAAGTGTCCATCAGTTGTACCCTTCGAAATCCTTCATTCCAAAGGGCCCTTTGAAGTGGCCAGTTTTGAGCACTTCGGTTTGGAACGACCCTTCAATATGGCGGCCACGATTGTTTTCACTCCGAAGCTCCGAAGTGCCATTCGGAGGGCGATATATCCCTTTTGGAACGCACCGTCCCTTATGTTTATTGTGAACTAGTGTGCACACGTGCCCTATTTAGAATGATTGGAATTCATTCACATACACGTTTAACTATCAAATCTGATGTTTTGAGCTACAGTGTTTGTTATTGTTAAATGTTACGTTTTAACTATTGTTGTTCTTTTAATTCTTAATATTTGCTATGTACTCACTTTTGTTGAACTATATTGCATATAAAAAAGGATATATGTTTTAGCAGGTGTATCAGGATCTAATTTTTCCCAAGTCTTCACTTCTCTTTTCTTGAGTAGTCTGTAAGTCTGTGTGTGAGAATGTGCAGATGTCCAGTCATGGTCTCTGATGTATACACTATGTATTTGAATGTGTGTGTGTGTGTGTGTGTGAGAGAGAGAGAGAGAACTTTTCACTTTGGTCTCTGAAGTGTGTATATGTGAGATGTCCAGTTCATCACTCATGGTCTCTGAAGTGTGTATGAGTGTATGAGCGCATATGTTGCTCATGTGGTCTCTGATGTGTTTGTGACTTGTAGGACCGTTCACCTGTAGCCTCTGATAAGTGTGCTACATCCTCTGTGACAAGTCTGCGAGCAGCTCAACATGTGGTGGAAACATCTGGATATCCTCCATAACGTGCTTGATAAATTCTGAAAGGTCATTTTAAAGAGGACGGCACAGCTCTGGGGCTTATTTCATAGGGCTTAACAACTGTACAGCACAGATTCATCAGAAGAGGCACTGCAAGGAAGAATGAGCCTTACTGTTTGTTTGTGGCGTTACGTGGCTGCTAGCAGTCTGTTGAAGCATGTTGTTGTTGTGTCCCTCCACTGACCTGAGACACATTTTGATGGTTATTTGTGATGCTAGTGCACATTTGGACTGAGTGATTTATGCTGTCTTACCGCGTAAAACCTCAGTGATGCTGACATGTGTGCATGTTTGTGAAAGCATGTCAGGATTAAAGTGGAATTATGTGTGTGTGTGATCTATTGAAGTGTGTGTGTGTGTTTGTGTTTTCGAATGCCTTTAAAAGATCTTTAGAGTAATGTTCATGATATAAATGGTCCTGAACAGGCTACTTAGCATACATAATTCAGAGTAATGGATCACTAAAAAACTGATTAGTCAGTCGACAGGCCACAAATTATACGCACACTTTGCACATCTTAACCCCTGATGACTTTTCTTCTCTCACCACACGAGAAAACTCCATAGAGGTCTGCGTGTGGAGGAAACACCCATGGGATTTACTACATTTTATAAGTCATAATTATGGATTTTTTTTCAAGTGGTTTATAGGAAAAAATTATTTTAATTACTCAAAAGTGTGTTTTGTCTCACTTGATTTACTTGTTTAATTTCAAGGAGAGCTAGAATGTTATTTTTTTCCCTTGCTGTGGCTGTTATTGTTTCCATTTTGTAGAGACAAATATTGTCATAGTATTGCAGTGGTCCCTGTATAAGAGTGCTGTCAATATGGTTTGATGTGCCAAAGTGGTCATATTTTTAAACAATATTCTATTACAGTGAACAAACTGTAGCATTAAACAAAAATGTTTTAGATAAACAGTGTTTGTAAATGTAAAGATATATTGATTTAAAATGTTCTTTGAAGTACTGTGTCTTTGTTCAAGATATTAGCTCTGTTCCAAGACCCAGTAAGCAGTTTCTTCTGCCTTCAAAGGTAGCATCTCATTAAAAGATCTTTAGAGTAATGTTCATGATATAAATGGTCCTGAACAGGCTACTTAGCATACATAATTCAGAGTAATGGATCACTAAAAAACTGATTAGTCAGTCGACAGGCCACAAATTATACGCACACTTTGCACATCTTAACCCCTGATGACTTTTCTTCTCTCACCACACGAGAAAACTCCATAGAGGTCTGCGTGTGGAGGAAACACCCATGGGATTTACTACATTTTATAAGTCATAATTATGGATTTTTTTTCAAGTGGTTTATAGGAAAAAATTATTTTAATTACTCAAAAGTGTGTTTTGTCTCACTTGATTTACTTGTTTAATTTCAAGGAGAGCTAGAATGTTATTTTTTCCCTTGCTGTGGCTGTTATTGTTTCCATTTTGTAGAGACAAATATTGTCATAGTATTGCAGTGGTCCCTGTATAAGAGTGCTGTCAATATGGTTTGATGTGCCAACGTGGTCATATTTTTAAACAATATTCTATTACAGTGAACAAACTGTAGCATTAAACAAAAATGTTTTAGATAAACAGTGTTTGTAAATGTAAAGATATATTGATTTAAAATGTTCTTTGAAGTACTTTGTCTTTGTTCAAGATATTAGCTCTGTTCCAAGACCCAGTAAGCAGTTTCTACTGCCTTCAAAGGTAGCATCTCAACTGAAAAGGCATTTTTCACAAGCTTGACATAATGCATTTTTCTCTGAGAAGAATATATGCAATGTTGTTGTAGAATTTGATCGAAATGAGTTATCTGAGAAAGCAATAAGACATCACAAATGTGGAACTGCTTTCACATTTGTGATGCCTTAAAATGTGGTCTAGGTTGGGGTTTGGAACATCAAAAGCTATGTTTTCCAACATATAGACAGACTGCATACCTATGAGCTGCTCACTGCCCATCTGAAGCATATTGCACACCAAAATGGCAAGAGCTTTGTAAAAACATCAAGCTCCAAACTGACTAGCTTTACTCAATTCTCGGAAGCCAGTTTATAATTCCATTGGAAAACAAAGCTCTCGGGCAATTACAGCGAGCACTTCTGGGTTGCTAGTATTGTCAAAGACTGCAAGGTCCATGATGTTGAATCTTTGAAAGATATTCCAGATTTCTGTTTCAGACTACAGGAACTGCAAGTCAGTTTAAAGATTTCCTTTCATGACAGTCAAAATTAAGGATTGCTTGTAAATGTTATATAAAAAAAGAATTGTAGTAAAATAATTGTGGAACTATCCAAGTTCTTGTAGCTCAAATGGTAGGGCATGGTGCTTACAACGGCAACATCATGGGTTTGATTCCTATGGAATGCATGAACCAATAACATATGTCTTGAATGTACTGTGTGTTGCTTTGGATAAAAGCATCTGCCAAATACATAAATGTAAATGTAAGTTCATGGGAATAAAGCTGACATGTAATATAGTAGTATGAGGACACAATAAATGTTTGAGTGTGCGACTTTTTTTCAATAGACAAATGCACAAAAAATAGTTTCTGGTTTTCAATCATATGGTCATTAGCATTTTTTGCCACATTCCCCCTGCTGAGCGTTTAATAGACTGGTGTTAAAGATGAAAAGATAATGAGAAAAGAAAAACTAATTCATATGTTTTGATGTAGCGGCTGACTTAATGTCAAATTAGTTGAGAGTAAGATAATATAATTTAGTTCAAATCCTATATTTGCAAAGATTCTCAGAACGGAACCACTGATTCCCTTTAGTCCTTTCCAATCAAAGCCATTGCATGCGAAAACCCAAAAAAACGGATCTAGAGATAGTGGCTCTGCTCTGAGGTATGTAATGAATTTGAATTGGCTCTCCTGGCCCAGCACCAGCGTGGCTGTCTTGTTTCAATGTAGACTTGGATAAAGATCAGTGTAATCAGTATATGGCTGTTCAGGGTTTTTATAGACATGGCGCAAGATCGGTAGGTGTGCTTGAGATTGTGTGTGGTTCTGGATGTGAAGTACACCTACAAACAGAAGGAGAGAGAGGGAAATGAAAGTCACCCTTGTCTCTGCGTCGTTTACATGCTGGAACCCCCGAGTGAGACGCGCAAAGCCGTAGAAAGGACATTATTTTCAGACTACAATCTCTAGAACCCTCCACCAACTCCTGGGAAATGAAGTTTCCCAAAGCTTGAAACATTCTCACTATTACTAGAGCTTATCTTTGAGTTAGAAAGTGATACAATTGAGAGGCTACTCCAAAAAACTGAAGTGGGCGCTGAGGGTGTGTTTTGTCTCTTTTTGCTGGCTAGTATGTGAACCTTTTTTGCACTCTAGAAAGTCAAGGGGTTTGCGCAGAGCTTGTGTACAAGCAAGAGAAGCTTGACCTATTAGATTAAGGTTAAGTATTGGGACTTATGTGAGTTCAAAATGGTTGTATCTAGAGATGTAAGAGTGGCTATCTGATTGCCTTAAGTGTGCTCCATCTTCTCATATTTCCTGTGTTAAAAGCTGGGCTAGATACAGATCTCCTGTCATTACAGTAATCAGGACATGAGCGTTTTTCAGGAATTTTTAACAATGCATATTCGTGAGATGATGCAACAACCACACAAATATTGCCTTAATTTGAATCTTCAAACAATGCAGTTTTAGCACTGAAAAGCCAGGGTTGTGCGCCTTTCAAAATTGAAATGAGACGTGACTTTTAATTTACAGTTCAGTTCCTGAATTTGAATTGAATTGAGAGAGCAAACAGGATTTATAATTGCATTCTGAATTTGAATGTAAGGAAGTATAATTTAGGGCTGCAACAATTAATCGATCAAATCGATTATTATCGATTATGAAAATCATCGACAACGATTCTCATTATCGATTAGTCGGGTCTGCCTTCATTGCACGTCCAACTTCAGCCGGTTGCGTCAAATTACAGCACTGAATTACGCATTTTTATGGACAAAATGCATCTAGAAATAGTGGAGGAAACAGAATGAGATGCTGTGGGAGAGTTACTTGATCCAAGCTGCCCAAAACATGAGAATTCTTTGTTTTAAGCTATAAGCTAATGCATTAGCATAATGGCTTGCCCTGTCAGGTGCTTTGACAGATGATGTATAAATGTCACAAATTCACACAAGCATTTCCATTTTTGCATAAAGGTCCGTCCTGACAGTCTGTGTTAAGTTTAATCTTTACTGAATGAGCGGCGGACGCGTGCACGCGTGTCAGACAGACGGAAAACAATTAATAAGCAGCACAAAAACATTTATTGTGCTTAAATATCTGTTGTTGAAAGTTAAATTAAGGTTTAAAGGTCAACATGTATTGCGAGTATTTTATGAGAGTAGGAACTGTAAGGGGATAACAGCATGTAATTTTCTGAATAAATTTTACAGGATAAAGAAATGAAAGGAAGATGTGACTGTGATCAAAGTAAACGTGTCCCTGCAGAATATTACACTTACCTATTGGTTACAACTGAGTTTGTGATTTTATTCATCTTTATCATCTTTATTATTATTTTAATTTTTAATGCAGAGATTTAAACTATATTCACTATATACAATGCTTAACACATTTCTTAAAACAAATTTATGTAAGGTTTTTAACAAAATATGGCTTGTGCCACTGCTGCTCTAAACTAACAGTACTGGTGATTACCAAAATCGTGTTTTAGTTTTCTGTATTGGATAGTCCTCCAATATGCGTAAGCTCTTTAGGAACAGTAGTAGGCTATTTCTAATGCTATAATAAGTTAGCCTGCTGTCTTATACACCAAAGTTGCACATACCCTGTTTATTCAGATCAATTTGTAATGTTATTAAATAAGTGTTAAATGTCCAGATATTTCATTTAATAACAACAATTATGTAATGTGTTCTGTTGTTGAAATATTAATGCCAGAAGCTAATAATCAATAGATTAATCGATTGAAAAATAATCACTAATTGCAGCCTTATCTAAAAGTGAATCAAGAGTCAGAGAGCTGTCCAATTTTAGAGATCCCGTTAACAGTTTTTCTTATGTGCCAAATCGTTTAAAAGAAAGTGTTGTAGCAGTACCACTATTAGCAATAATGCTAATCAAATGCCAAAAACAAGGTAGAGTGTATCCTTTAAAGTAAAATGTATAATTTCCAGCTAAACATCACAGTACTCTACTCAAAGCAGTTTGGCCCACTTATGCGGGTATTTTTATCCAGCCGACATCACCCGTGATATATTTTTCATGAATAAAAACATGGACTTGGTTCTCTCCTGTCTGCGCCATGGCGTAATTGTGCAGCAAGCTAAAGGGACCATGTAGAGGGCTTCAAAGGTTCTGCGGAACCAAGCTCGGGTCCACAGGAATGAGAGCTGTGTCCACTTGAACGGAGGAAAGCATTTCCAATTAGCCGGTTGGCAGTTGGATCACTCTTCCTGCTTTCAGGAGTGCCCTGGGGCTGTGTTTACCACTGCAAAACTCCCTGGGAAATGCGATCCGTTTGAAAGTGCTGGCGTGTTTGCTTCCTTACCTCAACGTAACATGCGGCTGTGGCTTGATTGAGCGGCTTGGCTCCTCCAGATGTGGCCAATACTGATGAGAGATTAAGCAATGAACGGTAATGCTGGCCAATCATTAATGTGGATCAGATTTAGAGGCGGGAGAGCTGTATGTATGTGCCAGTGGCTCACTTAACTCAGAGGACAGATTTGTTGCTGGCACCTTTTCTAATGCCACTGATTCTTTCTCGCGCTCTCTCACACACCCTCTGGCTATTTGTTGTACATTTCCTCTCTCTCTCTCTCTCTCTCTCTCTCTCTCTCTCTCTCTCTCTCCCCCTTTTTGGTGTCTGTCTCTCTCTGCTGAAATGTAACTCTGTGGAGCAGAAGGCCTGGGAAGCAACCAAGAGCGTGAGAGAGCGAAAGGAAGAGACCGTGGTGTTGAGAAGAAGCAGGGAACCCTGTCAGTTCCACAGAACGACTTATCTTATGAATCATGTTTTCAGGAAATGCTTACCAGCTTCTCTGACAGTAAGATGCATCATAGGCTCTTAAGCGGAGGTCATTCTCCTCTAGGAAATGATCCACAATCATTGATAATACGATCTGTCGACAAACCACAGATGAGCTGGTAAATTTGTTTATGTCTCTTATGATCCCGTGGCTCGCTGTTCTGCTGCGATGACTATGATTAGTGAAGCTATCATTAGCAAAGGGGATCTACTGAGTGTTTGCTGTAACGCCCGAAAACAATCAGCCTATTCTGTGCTGCTTCTGTTTTAATAATGCAACACTTTTCATTGCTTTAACGAGCACTTCATGTCCTGCTCCTTTTTTAAAGTGGAACTTCATTTTTCAAAGAATAGGTGAGGATCTTCTTTTCTAAGCTGTATTTCTTCACTGTTTGTGGAGAAAGGAATACCTATAAACCACGGAAGAGCTCTTCTCCATTACCAAGCCATGCTTCTGTTTCTCTCCAATTATCTCCTATTTAGAGAAGCTATTAGTAGTTCCTTGGATGATTTCTGAGCATGTATTTAGTACCATTGCTTTTGAAATGTGTTCCTTCAACATTTTAAAAACAATGTTGGTTTTGTTTTACCCAGTACTTTTTGAGTGCAGTGCTAATATTTTGGTTTATCTGACTGCAGTTACAATTTTACTGCAAGTTTAGCTGGTAATATCAGTATGAAAAAGGCTGGGTGATACACCTAAAAAGGGACACTTAAAAAGGTGATTTTCTTCTACCCCAATTGAAAAAACATGGATAGAACAGCTGTTTAAATGTTTAGTGCAAAAACACAAAGCTAAAAAATTGCACCTAGTGAATAATTTTATTTTATGAAATTATGTAAATGTAACAATATGGAAAAAAGTGCAACATGGGTGCAAAAAGTGCTGTATGACAGCTTCTTAAAGCAATGTAGTTCACATACTACATTTTACAATGTGCAACTAGGGTAAATTATGCAAGTGTTTCACAAGTTTTTAGCTAAGAACACTAGTATATCAACAGTTTGTGGTTTAAGAGATGCTCTGTGACAGTATGTTCATACTGGCACTAAAACTCTTTAAAACTTAAAAAATGTAATATATTTTTGAATATAATATATTTTAAAATATCATTTATTTCTGTGATGGCATAGTTAGTCTGATATGCTGATTTGGTAATGAAAAAAAAATCTTTATATTTTCTCTCTCTCTCTCTCTCTCTCTCTCTCTCTCTCTCTCTCTCTCTCCCCCTTTTTGTTGCCAGCATCTTTCTGCTGAAATGTAACTCTGTGGAGCAGAAGGCCTGGGAAGCAACCAAGAGCGTGAGAGAGCGAAAGGAAGAGACCGTGGTGTTGAGAAGAAGCAGGGAACCCTGTCAGTTCCACAGAACGACTTATCTTATGAATCATGTTTTCAGGAAATGCTTACCAGCTTCTCTGACAGTAAGATGCATCACAGGCTCTTAAGCAGAGGTCATTTGCCTCTGGGAAATGATCCACAATCATCCACAATCACGATCTGTCGACAAACCACAGATGAGCTGCTAAATTTGTTTGTGCCTCCTATGATCCCGTGGCCCGCTATTCTGCTGCAATGACTATGATTAGTGAAGCTATCATTAGCAAAGGGGATCTACTGAGTGTTTGCTGTAACGCCCGAAAACAATCAGCCTATTCTGTGCTGCTTCTGTTTTAATAATGCAACACTTTTCATTGCTTTAACGAGCACTTCATGTCCTGCTCCTTTTTTAAAGTGGAACTTCATTTTTCAAAGAATAGGTGAGGATCTTCTTTTCTAAGCTGTATTTCTTCACTGTTTGTGGAGAAAGGAATACCTATAAACCACGGAAGAGCTCTTCTCCATTACCAAGCCATGCTTCTGTTTCTCTCCAATTATCTCCTATTTAGAGAAGCTATTAGAAGTTCCTTGGATGATTTCTGAGCATATATTTAGTAGATTAACCTTTGCTTTTGATATGTGTTCCTACAACATTTCAAAAACAATGTTGGTTTTGTTTTACCCAGTACTTTTTGAGTGCAGTGCTAATATTTTGGTTTATCTGACTGCAGTTACAATTTTACTGCAAGTTTAGCTGGTAATATCAGTATGAAAAAGGCTGGGTGATACACCTAAAAAGGGACACTTAAAAAGGTGATTTTCTTCTACCCCAATTGAAAAAACATGGATAGAACAGCTGTTTAAATGTTTAGTGCAAAAACACAAAGCTAAAAAATTGCACCTAGTGAATAATTTTATTTTATGAAATTATGTAAATGTAACAATATGGAAAAAAGTGCAACATGGGTGCAAAAAGTGCTGTATGACAGCTTCTTAAAGCAATGTAGTTCACATACTACATTTTACAATGTGCAACTAGGGTAAATTATGCAAGTGTTTCACAAGTTTTTAGCTAAGAACACTAGTATATCAACAGTTTGTGGTTTAAGAGATGCTCTGTGACAGTATGTTCATACTGGCACTAAAACTCTTTAAAACTTAAAAAATGTAATATATTTTTGAATATAATATATTTTAAAATATCATTTATTTCTGTGATGGCATAGTTAGTCTGATATGCTGATTTGGTAATGAAAAAAAAATCTTTCTTCTTGTTGTTTTTATTAGTTGAAAATGATTGTCCTGATTAATTAAATATGAAATATAATTTTTTCAAGATTATTTAATGAACAGAAAACGTGACGAATAGAATTTACTTGAAATAGAAATCTTTGTAACAATATAAATGTCTTTACTGTCATTTTTGATCAATGTAATCCTTGCTAAAAAAAAAAAGTATCAGTGTCTTTTATCAGTGTATATATATTATATACTGTTAATACATTTCAATTTGTAATTTATATTCCACAATATTTGTATTTTATACAGAAAACTTAATGATTCAATACATTAGATCAATTGATCTAATTTATATTTTGCATATTATATATGCAATTATGAATTAAATCTTTTTTTATGTATTTGATAATGTCATATAAATAAGTTGATAGTTATTATAAAGTGCACTGAACATCATCTTGATTAAAATGTCACAAGCAATTTCACTTCTTGCTCGAAGTGTACTTTCAGTCTTCTGAATTCTTCTGGAAGAACTCAGGATTGGCAGTCGGTGAGAGATCAGTTTTGAAGATTCTGTCTGTCTCTCTGATAGTATCGGCTTTGTTCAGACTTTAACTGATTGCGTCAGCCACTCTCAATCTATCCCAAGTCTAAATCAATGAAACTTTTCACCTAAGACCAAGGACACAGAAAAAATACCCAAACAATGGAATAACTGCCAACAGTCAGCCTCAGTAAACACAGCTATTTTCAACATAGCCTCTGTACTGTGTGTGTGTGTGTGTGTCTGTCTATCTATACACATAATAGATAGATAGATAGACAGATAGATAGATACCCTACTTAATTTAAATATTTTGCTTTTTGCATGTTCTGTAGGAGGGAAGTACGCATATTAGTATTTGGCCACAGAGATTGATTGCACCAATCACAGACTGAGCCAAAAATTTCATTTTGCTTCGTTCTGAGCAGAAGTAGCATTTTTGCATTCCAGCTTTCTGTGGCCAACTTTCCTACTTGGAAGTGGTTAGAATGAAATAAAAGTATGGTTAATAACATTCATCGTATGAAGAATTGAAATGTCATAATTATATTATGACATAATTAATCTTTCATAATTTTACATTGTCCATTTATATTAAACTGCACACTTTGTAAATAACATATCGGCACACTAATAAACATATCTGTACATTTATCTAAACAATTAATTTTTCCTGTACTTCTATTTCTGTATATAGTACATTACTAAATTTTTCTAATTTTTCTTTTTTTATTATATTAGTGTTATATTACATCCCTACTGTGTTATTCCTATGTATGTCTGCACTATCATGTATGTCTGCACTATGTTTGTACATTCTTCTACACTGGAAGCTCCTGTCGTCAAGTCAAATTCCTTGTGTGTGTAAACATACTTGGTAATAAAGCTCTTTACTGATTCTGATTCTGATTCTGAAATGGTTGGTTTTGTTCCTGTTTCCTAACATTCTGCAAAAAAAATAAAAATCAGTAAAATTTTGGCTCCAACATAGCCAACCAGCTGCTCTCAGAAACTCTCTCAGACAATTCCAACAGCAAATTAACCACATCCAGAAACACTCGCTTTTGATTTCACTGATCTCCTAGCTGTAGCCAGTCACTTTCCGCAGCCCTTCTTGTGATCTAACAGGATGGCGGAGCTCTTGCGAAGTGCTGTGTGCTTGATTAAACAGTCTATAAGTGGGGAGAGGTGAGATCAGGCGGGATCAGCGTGAGTCTGTTGAACAGCAGCTATCGGCCAGACAGAGCCACGCGTGTGTGCATTTTTATAATGATGAATGTTATTAACCTTTAGGCTGGTTTTGGTTCGTTCTCTGTCTCAATTCTGGTTTTAGATTGTTCAGATCCAATTATCGAACATGAGTTCTTTCAAGTGTGTGTTTGAGAGAAAGTGTGTATGAAAGAGATAGAGAGAAGTCTGTCTGCAAGTTAAAAGTGTCAGCTGTGTGTGTGCGCATACATGTTTGCGATATAAGTGTGTATGTGTCCTCGGATGCAATGTGCTTGTGATGAAAGCAGCACATTGTGGAGTCACCCATCAGTTTGGCTGAGGATGAAAGACCCGTGCTGTTTTATTCAGCAGTTTCACTCTGAAAGCTCCGCTGTGTGGCTCGTCTCAGCTGCTCTACAGTGTGGTTTTATTCACCTGGTTTGTCAGCGGTGAGAAGTGTTCTGTGTGGTTTAATTCACCGCAGAGTGCCAACCATGGCTTTTTATTTATTTATTTAATTTTTTTTGCTTTGTGATTAAATCTGCATTCTTCACATGATACGAGCTAGAAAATAACTTGAGTACAAACCTGTCAATGAATTTGTGTTCGTGTATATGCGTGCGTGTATATGTGTGTGTCTGATTCAGCCCCATCTCTGTGGGCTGAGACAAAAGAGCGGTAATAAGCATTTCTAATCTGAAGAGTGAATGAATGATACACAAAAAGGGACCACAGACATACAGAATAAATAGGCTGTAGAGAAAGAGAGAGGAAATAAGGCAAGCAGAGGTGGCAGTAGAGCGAACAAGGCATGGAAGAGAGAAAGATGAATGGGAACCAAGAAAGTGGAAAGAAGAGAGAAGGACGGGATAGACAAGAGCGATGAAGGGTTTTCACGCTGTGCCATATAATATCATATCATACTGTATAATCACACACACATATTCACACTCTTCTCTCTAGCACTGCTTTAAACCAATCACATGACATACGCTTGGATGGTTCACATGACATTCCTTTATTGTTTGGGCACCATACCAACGATTACTGGAAGTGCACACGCACACACAATCTCTCTAGCTCTCTGTCTCGCCTAAGCAGGTGAGAGATCTATTTATATTCGTTAGAATTAATTAGCTAGCTCTGAATGAATTACACTCTGTCAGTAAGGTATTTGTCATGAAGTACTTCACATGCACGACACATGATTGTGACAGGCACTATAAACCGATTTCATTACATGTTTCTGTGTTTCTGAACTTTAACACTTTAGAGTAAGTGCGCTTGTCCTCACACAATTCACACGTCACATACTTCATGTGTATATTTGTGCGTGCAATTGCTGAATTGACCATGGCAAATGCTCACTTGCAATGGCTCAGTGAATGTTGAAAATCACATGCATACCATAGGTTCAGTCACATTCAGTCTTATTTTCAGGATGGCAATAGTACACTAAAATTCTTACAATTTCTTTTAGTATACAGTTTGTATATTGTGCACAGTATGCAAATTGCATATCATCTGCTTAATAAAAAAATATTTTTTGAAGTCTTAGGGCCTGTTTACACCTGGTCACTTCATGCGTTTTTTCTGATCGGATAGCTATCCGATCGTGAAAAGACCAGGTGTAAATGCCCTCTGAAACGCATTCGAGACGGATATAAATCCGATCGCTCAAACCACTTCAGGAGGTGGTCTGGGCCGCATTCCAGACGAAACTGGACAAGTGTAAATGCATCTGGTGAAACCACATATGTAAATTTTACTCCTCCCAAAATGTTAAAATAATAAACGTGTGAGAGCGTGTTATAGGCTATATGACATTAGTCAGACTGTGCTAATGCAACACGCATCGCTGCGGACGAGTAGCTGAGTATCTCTTCAGCAAGCTGACGCGCAAACTGCCACGAATGAAACTGAAAGTAAGACACAGACAGTCAACACAATCATCTTCATTAAAAGTAGTAAGACAAACTTATCTTTCCAATGCTGATGCCGCGCACTCTCCTTACTGCGGTCTTTGATCTTGAAATGAGCTGATAATTAATAAAATGCAATGCTTATCTTTTGATTTCGTTGACGTGAACTTTATTCACGATTATGTTGTACAAGAAACTACTATTTCACTAATAAATTTCACATTTAATTCACATTTGTAATTGTATGAAATTTACTTGCAAATTCTGAGTGGAAATTGTTTCTTCGCTCAACATTTTTTAGGGTACTGTCAGTCCTGTGTCTTGTGTTTTGCTCCCCACGTGTGTTCCATGACCCAGTTTTCCCTCATGTTTAATTATGTTTATTGATCCCAGGTGTTTCTCGTCTTCCCCTGGTCAAGTTCTGTGTATTTATAGTGAGTCCAGTTCTACTGCCTGCCCGTGTAAATCCCATGGATGTTTATTAAAGACTGTTTGCTTGAAGCTACTCCACGTTTCCGCGTTCCTTGCTCCTTCACAGTAGCAGCTAATCGTGACAGAATACCGAACCAGGACAGAAAGTAAGCGGCGCCCCTTCTCCCCGTTTTTGTTTCCTAATTTTTTGAAAGTTTTTTTGTTTTCTTGCCATCATCAAATCTCTGTTCTGGCACGGGGCCAACTACCATTGCCCCGTGGACCTCCCAGACACCACGGGACTAAGCTGGAGGGAAGGGATCCTCTGGTGTTTGGAGAGTGTCTGGCCCCGAGCCAGAACCAGCCCGCCGGCCGTGCCGTTCACCTCTAACCAAAGGAGGAGGATGAGGAGAAAAAGACCCCTCATCCCTGCCCCAGAGCTCGCTCCAGTGTCGGTTCCAGCTCCAGTGTCGGCTCCAGTCCCCGAGTTCAGCCCAGAGAGGGCACCAGTCCCGTGAGTTTAGCCCAGAGAGGGCACCAGTCCCCTGAGTTTAGCCCAGAGAGGGCTCCAGTCCCCTGAGTTTAGCCCAGAGAGGGCTCCAGTCCCCGAGTTTAGCCCAGGGAAGGCTCCTGTCCCCGAGTCTAGCCCTGAGTGGGCTCCAGTTCCCATGTCCAGCCCAAGGAGGGCTCCAGTTCCCACGTCCAGCCCAAAGAGGGCTCCAGTCCCCACGTCAAGCCCTGGGAGGGCCACAGTTCCCGAGTTATCATGGGTCCCAGAACGGGTACCGCCCTGGAGGCCGTCCGTCCCTGTAAACCTGTCCTGAGAGGCCTCCAGAGCGCCCACCCCCCTCGCCGTCGGTTGTTATGAGGCACGTGCCTTCCGGGAGGGGGGAGTAATGTTAGTCCTGTGTCTTGTGTTTTGCTCCCCACGTGTGTTCCATGACCCAGTTTTCCCTCAGGTTTAATTATGTTTATTGATCCCAGGTGTTTCTCGTCTTCCCCTCGTCAAGTCCTGTGTATTTATAGTGAGTCCAGTTCAATGCTTCTTCATTCAGTATTAAATGTCTTCTGTGTTTGTGCTACATGTGTTCCTGCCTGCCCGTGTAAATCCCATGGATGTTTATTAAAGACTGTTTGCTTGAAGCTACTCCACGTTACCTCGTTCCTTGCTCCTTCACAGTAGCAACTAATCATGACAGGTACATTTTGCCAGTATACAACAGAGCACATAATACTGTACTGGGCTCTACATGTACAACTTTAAAAATGTAGGACCACTGTCAAATATTTAGAAACAAAGATATTTTTTAGAGACATTAGTGATGGTAACTTTAATGTGCCACAATATAACATTCTATAAAACATGCATATCAGACATTAAATAAACATTATTAAATTGCAGCCTTTGCGACTTTTACTTGCATTTAGAGCTTTCCAAATGTTCATTTTGGAACCTGCATGCAACTATTTATTAACTTTGATTGGGTCAGTCGTACCGGTGCGCCTAACATTTTATCATGTTGCACACAGTAATTTTCAGTTGCACGTGCAACTAAATGGTCACACTGTAGAGCCTTGCTGTTTTCCATTATGCAATTTACTTGATTTGACCTTTATTTATGAATAAACCAGCTGAATTTTAAACATTTCCTTTTCTTTTTTTTACTACCAAAAAATAGGATGTTTTATGTAATATAGCGTTTTTCATTTGAAGATAATGGTCAGATGTCCCATGTTTACTGATTTATATACTATTAAAAAAATTATGTACTACACAGTACTCAGTAAGCAGAATGCTACTCTTTCGTTATCTGTCATAGGGAGGGACTTGTGCTCATTAGTGTCATCTAGATAACATGACCAACTAAGCTCTTTACCAGGGTTTAAATGTAAACTCTTTTCCTTGGATTAATTTCAAACTTCACCTTGAATGCTGCTAGCAGTCAAGCCGTACTGAATAAGAGTCAGCAGCGCTGTTGGATGGAAAAATGAGACAAATGCACAGAGATGTCTGACTGTTCCCTCCTACTTAAAGAACAGAAGCTAAACGTTTTTCAACCATAGCTATTCAAATAATATCTCCCGTCTTTTCACACTTTTTTCCATATTTGTGTCTTTCTTGTTCTCTCTGTCTGCATAGATTTGGTTTAAACTGATCATGAAAATGTTGAATTAATTGCTGAACATGACGTCTTCATGTGATTCCTAACTCTCCTCTTCAGTACTCTGCATGTTTCCATTTCAGTAACTAATGCCGAGTTCACACTGAACGATTTTAGTATGATTTTTCACTTGCCGACTGGTTTTGCGAAATTGCCGACAAATGCCCGAAATCGGAGGCAAATCGGTGCTCGTTCACGCGAGTGACAATCACGCAGTGTGAATTATCAAAGACACGATCTGAGGGAATCGCCGACGCCCGTGAAATATTTGGCATGCTAAATATCTGGAGCTGTCGGCGATTCACAATCACGCTGTGTGAAATTAGTTCTGACTGAAAAACACATCGGCGATGACCTTTCAGCCAATGAGAGACCAAGATACAGGGCAGAGGGAAGTTCGG
The DNA here is from genome assembly GCF_001515645.1 of Sinocyclocheilus grahami. Taxonomy (NCBI): domain Eukaryota; kingdom Metazoa; phylum Chordata; class Actinopteri; order Cypriniformes; family Cyprinidae; genus Sinocyclocheilus; species Sinocyclocheilus grahami. The sequence goes on along the minus strand of NW_015505801.1, from coordinate 106,617 downwards.
GGAGGAGTTATATGAAACGTAGTTTGCGGACCAGTGTTGCCAAATCCGCGATTGCCGCCGGTTGTTTTTTATGTCAGCAGGTTGAAGCGACCCCAATAACGTGATATTTAGGCCCTGGAATGTGAATTGTACCAGGAGAACCCCGCCAAAAAAATTCGTATTTTACCCCCCGAACGCGATTTTTACTGGGGGACCCCCTCGAAAGCAATTGGGCTATTTTCAGGCTAGTTTTGAGTAGTAATTGGGCGGGTTTTGTAGCGAAAACCTGGCAACCCTGCACCAGACAGAGCTGTCGGCGATTCTTCCTATTGTAAAGTCATGTAGCGTGTAACCTCCTGTCGTCGTTCCATCGTGCAGTGTGAACACCGCAACAACTGAATGCTACCCCCGATAGTCACACAGTGTGAAACCAACAGTAATGCGACGTCTTTGAAAATCGTGCAGTGTGAACTCGGCATAAGACACACACATTTAGTCTCTGCTGCTTTTCATTTTGCTCAGTCAAGTGTACCTCTCATTACTCTAAACCAGATCAGGGGATTCATTTATAATATTCTGCTTAACATCATCATGGGATTCATATTTTTATTATATTAAGCCCGATCAGGGGATTAATTATAACAATGATTTTAAACCGAATTGTTGGATTAATGTAAACCTAGTTATGATTGAAGTGTACATTTCTTTTGTTATGTGAAACCCGATAATAATATTATTTTTTTATGGTGATTCTTGAAATGGAAAAGCTTGTCTTCATGGTCAATGTGTAATTTAGATGGAAAGTTTTACAGTTTCAGGGTTTAATTTAATACTTTTGGACTCAATACTCTCTAAGGAAGATGTTTTGAAGAGACCTCCACCCACACTTTAGTTCAGTCCACATGATTTTCTTGAGTTTTTTTGAACACCAGCAGTAAAGACACTGATCATCTTATGCTGTTGTGATTATTTCAGAACTTGTAATGCATGCCCTTAGAAATGCACACATGAATATTCATGATGGCCAAGCACACTGTACTAAGAATATCATAGATGTCTCTATGCCTCTGCAGTGTACACTGATTATTGCCTGTTATATTTTTAAAGGGGTCATCGGATGCAAAATTCACTTTACAAGTTGTTTGAACATAAATGTGTGTTGGAAGTGTGTGTACAGATCCATCCTATAATGATAAAAATCCACCCAGTGTTTTTTTTTTTAAATCCCTATTTTAAAATCCCCTTTCTCAAATCAGGCTGTTCTGAGATTCCTGTCAGAATGACGTAGTTCTGCACAGGCCCCTCCCACGATAGTTGATTGACACTAGCGTCTTACCTTAGACCCGCCCTGAGTGAGCTGAGAGCTGTCCGCCATTGTGTCGACTCTGGTGCTGGGGAAGACAAGAATGTCTCAGATTAAGCGATTGAGGTGTTTTGTTGTTGGATGTAATAATGAATATGGCAGTCGTCATTTACTCCCGACATCTGAGCCGCTGAAGACGCAGAGGATTAACATCACTTTAGTTTTTGAAGGGAATGCGCCGATTCCTATCTGCCTAAATGCGTCTATGTTCGCGCGAATCATTCGTGATCCAGCTTCATCTACAGAAGAAGTGAGTATAAGGGTTTTTTATGAATATTTGCAAATCGCCTTTCCTAATAACGTGCTAGTTTAGCCAGTTTCGCGGCTGAAGTTTACAGTCTGCTCGTCACCCCACTGAAGAGAGGGGCGGGGTGAGCAAAGCTCATTAGAATTTAAAGCGACATGGACTAAAAAACAGCTTGCTGAAAACAGAGCTGATTTTGACAGGGTAAAAATTGTGTTTTTTACACTACCAATGAGAGATTTTAACCAAAGTATGTAATAGACTTTTCATTAAGACCCTAAAGAATCATATCAACTTGTGGAAAATGGGCATCCGATGACCCCTTTAAAAGAATATGTGCTACAATGCACATTATGCAACAATAAACATTTTATGACATTACTGCATTTGTTATACAACCTCTTTATGCACCTATATTTTAATTCTGTTAGTGGCAGTATCTTGAAATAAAAAATTACACTGTTTTACATTTTAATTGAATTTTGTGTAAATAAAAAACATCTTATAAAATAAGTAAATGTGATTGGATCTTTTAACTGTAAAGCAGGACTACAAACGCCATATTAAGCATTACGTTTTCTCCTTTCCGTTTTTTTGTGACTGGACTTTCTCTCTATTAATAACATGTTTTTGCAGCATTGAGCTTGATAGCCAATCACAAACATGTCTGTTGAGCATGTTTGCATGGCCAATCAGAAGCGTTTAAATTAGTCAGAATCTGCTTAATACACCTTTTGTTCAGTGTGAGCTCATGAGTTCTGCACGCTTGCAAATTATTTTGTGCAAAGTATAAACAGTTAGGAGATTCATTGTACAGTGTAACCAGATTTTTTGATTACATATAATATGAATACAATTATTTTTCATGCTGCTAAGTACACACTACAAAGTTTCCGGAGTGACAACTGCATTAAATTTCACTTGGTGATAACCATGACAACAGAAAAGACAAAAAAAAAAAAAGGTGTGTCAGAATAGATCTGTGCATCTAGTCTTGCTGTGTGCATCCAGTAGACCTAACACTTTTTTTATGTGATTCTTTTATCAATAGCTTTTTATTTGATCTTTTTAATGCAATGTTTCATTAAGTGAACAATATTTGAAGCCTACATGGACGCTAAAAAAATCCATAAAAATAGACACAATGTACTGTATTCATTTGAAATAATTTTCTGTATTTATTTTTACAGGTGTTTAGTATTTTGCATTTGGCACTTCATTGCATTGTATTTTAGGGTTAACGGAAATGTCCGTAAAATTATAATGAGCTGCCAGTACATTTTCTGTTATTTTACAGATTTATTTCTTACATTGTGCTAATGTTTTAATGTATTATTTACTTATAATTGTTATTGTTGGCATTAATAATTAAACATTTAATATTTTTTTATTTTTAAATAGTTTAAAAAAATAAAATAGTTACAATAAAATTGGTAACTGAGAACTGTGTAATTTTACTGGTATTGGTACTGACTATAATTTTGGTATCGAGACAACACTAGTACATTCTCGTCACTGTAGAAGTAATACGAATAGCATGTTATTCAGAGCTCTTGACACTAAATTATTAAACTGTTCTCTCTCTCTCTCTTTTAGAATATCTAGCTGTCCAACATTCTTTAGGCCCAATTTGTGGTGCCCTTCAGTAGATTGGCGTGGCCTGACTCTGCAGCAGATTGTTCACTTTGTTCCACAGCACTTTTCTCAGGTCCAATTTGTGGTGCTCGTTCTGTTTGGAAAGTTCTCAAGCCCCTAAAAGTTATGTCTTTATTCTCTTTTTGTTGTGTTGCATATTGCTCTCATATTATGCTGAGATATTGCTCATGTCCTGTGGTTTGAGCTGCAGGTTTGAACTGCTGGGCTGCCTTGTGTTGTGTTTTATGCTGTTTTATGCTTGTATGCTTTTGTGTCATCATGTTTATTTGCCTCCATCAGATCTCTTTGATATATCAGTTGTTTCTCCAAGACATCAAAGAGAATAATTGGAGATCAAATGGAGTCTTAAAGAGACAATTCTGTCATCCAGTATTCATCCTCATGTCATTCCAAACCTGTGATTTTCATTCTTCTTTGAAACACAAAAGAGGATAGTGAAAGTCAATAGGATCCAGTGGGATTCAACATTCTTTAAAATATCTCCTTTTGTGTTTCACAGAAGAAAGTGATGAATGTTTGGGACGACATGATGGTGAGAGAATTGGCATTTTTATCTCACATGTGTCTCTTCAAAAGTTCAGAAGATATCTCAAGGATGTTCAAACTGGGCTTATTTTTGCCAAGATATCAACGCCTGCAAAGTTAGAGATTTTTATACGAACTCAGCCTTTTCTCATTGAATACTTCCAAAATGAAATTATATGAGCAGCGCTATCACATTCGTTGGTTGTGCATTTTTATTTCTCCTATGCAGTTTTATTAGAAACACCCTGATACTGAAATGAAACATAAATGAGAATTCAGCTGAGCTGTGAAATGGCTGGGCAATAAATGGTATCATATCGAGATTCTGATCAAATTTATGTCGATAATGATGATAAGCTCTGGACATTTGAATCTAACAGCCTAGCATACAGCAGAAATAAATGCAACAACATCCAGTAAGTGCATTTTCGCTGATAAGTTTGTGTTTTCTGCATGTCTCTGTGAATGAGTAGCACGGTTGTGTCTATTATACAAACACATGTGATGCTCACAGTGTTTTCAGTGTCTGCCGTAATAGTATATGAGGACATGAACACATGAACAACATCTCCAGAGCTTCTCTAAGAGTCACTTCACAAGCTTTACACTGTTTCATTTAAGAAAAACTAGCGTTAAATACCCATTGAAACTCAAAGATCTTCACGACAAGCTGTCAAAATAAAAGTTTCGTTTAACTTGAAGAAATTATGACAGAATTATATTACTATATTTTTAAAGATTAAATTGTTCAAGTTTTATTCATTTATTTATTAGACAAATTTTTTATGATAAATTTGTATTAGATTATAAGACAGAATACAAAATAAATAAATGCATAAATAAATAAAATGGCAACCACAGAATTTAGTGAAAAATAAAATGGATTTCATGTGGCCCTAAATTAAAAGGTAGCTTACTCTGTGGAGTTAAATTGTGAACAAACAAGTTATGATTACATTTATTCTCCAGGTCTAACAAACATGTGAAAAGCATTTCCTTCACCGTTAATGGTACATTTATATTGTGATAAATACTGATATTGTATCATATGAGAAAATATCGTAATATTTTTGATCATGTTGCCCAGCCCTACTGTATAAGTGTATACTTTTATTCAAAATTATAGTATAAATATACTTTTTTTGTATAAATTTTACTGTTTAATAATTTTTTGCCATTTTGTAGTTTAGTAATAAATGCCTGTTTGTGGGGTTTGTTGCTGTTGTTTTTGTATGTTAATGTATTGACAGTTTCTTTATGTAATGATTGTGGTATATTTTGGAGACCCCTTTGAAAATGAGATAATCTCCCAAAAAATGTATAAATATTTTTTTCAAAAAGAGCAACCACTGAGCACTAGAAGTTTCCTTCAGGATGTTTGTTTCCACCATTGTGTTGTTGATATCTCTAATCTGTTATGTTCACTGAGTGTCATGTTTGTATGCTCAGTGTTGTGTTTGTTTGTTTGCATGTATTGTTTTGTACTTGTTTGCTCCAGTGTGATGTCATTTGCGCTGTGTTTGTTTGCTCCGTTGTGTTGTGTTGTTGATGGCTCTGATCTATTGTGTTGGTCCTGACTGCTCTGGTGTAGCGCAGTGTGTTTGCTCTGGTGTATTGTGCTGTCTTGTTTTCATTCTGCAGTCTATGTCAGTTCTCTCTATCTTTCTCTCTCAGGGAGTGTCCTATAGATACCAATTACATCCACTCAGGAAAAGACAGAGCGAAAGGATGGAGCAGAATGAGTGGGAGGGAATAGGACAGTGAATGCACAGGAGGGAGAACGAGTGAGAGAGAGGGAAGACGGCAGACAGACAGAAAGAAATTGGAGGAGAGAGATTCCGTCTGTGAGCGTAATAGTCTCCTGCTGTCAGACACTGGGGAATGAGAGAGAGAAAGAATGAAGGCGAGAAATGGGAGGAAGATCATGGAGAAGAAAGGATGTATAGTGTCAGAACTGAAGAAAAAAGGGAGAACAAGAGAGGCCGAGTTGCATGCACAGAGCATAAAAGACTAAAGTGAAGAACTGAAGGGGAGAAACAGTAGAGAACTGTTTAAAAAGGAGGAATGAGAGGGAGAGAGAGAGAGAGGTGTTGCTAAGGAGAGCAGCAAATCCCTCCATTTAAAATCTGATCGCAGTGAAGTGTGGTCTGCACAATGCAGTGCACTGAATATTTCATACTAGCCTGAGTGTGGGCTTATGTCCTGTACAGTATGTGTATGATTTGTGTATGTAAATGCTATCATTTATGAATGAATACGGGAAACCCTGTTGTCCAATAATACAGTGTGTGTTTGTGCAAGTGTGCTGTTATGTGGCATAAGAGAGTTTGTTTATTGATTTGAACCCTACATTTGAGTCTTTGTCCACTTTGACACATACGTGCAGTCATATGTGAATTGTGTGTGTGTGTGTGTGTGTATGTGTTAATTATGAGAGAGGAGCTGCTTACAGTGAACGCTGCTTTGGTCTAGTGTGTGTGTGTGTGTGTGTGTGTGTGTGTGTTCGTTTAAAAAGGAGGAATGAGAGGGAGAGAGAGAGAGAGGTGTTGCTAAGGAGAGCAGCAAATCCCTCCATTTAAAATCTGATCGCAGTGAAGTGTGGTCTGCACAATGCAGTGCACTGAATATTTCATACTAGCCTGAGTGTGGGCTTATGTCCTGTACAGTATGTGTATGATTTGTGTATGTAAATGCTATCATTTATGAATGAATACGGGAAACCCTGTTGTCCAATAATACAGTGTGTGTTTGTGCAAGTGTGCTGTTATGTGGCATAAGAGAGTTTGTTTATTGATTTGAACCCTACATTTGAGTCTTTGTCCACTTTGACACATGACGTCATATGTGAATTGTGTGTGTGTGTGTGTGTGTATGTGTTAATTATGAGAGAGGAGCTGCTTACAGTGAACGCTGCTTTGGTCTAGTGTGTGTGTGTGTGTGTGTGTGTGTGTGTTCGGTTAAGAGCAGAGGGAGTCTTTGTGCTGCCGTCCGAAATAATTCCCATCATACTTCAGTTCTCTGAGAACAAAATAACTCTGATTCTAACTGAAAAGAGAGAGAGAGAGTATATTGATGTTTCTTCTCATCGTACAACTTTTCTATCTCCAGCAAACTTTGGAACACACACACGCACAGACAACACAATTATCAAGCTAAATGAAGACACTATAGACTTCTGTTGTTTTATTTAATGCTGATTGGTGTGGGCGGCATGCAATCTAATATCACAGTATGAGTAATACTACATCACAGTAATGGTATATATCACAATCTAGTTGTTTTTGCTGACAATTCCAAATACAAAATGTTTTATTTATTACATAATGCAGTAATGTCTGTTTTTTAATAAGCTAATGACTTAATTGCTTTAAAAATAAAAGGGGCTTTGTCTAATTTTATTACATTGTGGTTTTTTTGTTTGTTTGGTTTTGTTTTAATAACTTAATGGGGACAAACCAAAAGATCAGATTATTCAATCTGGCTTCAGTACAAAAACTGCTTTATATTATGTAACAACAGAGTTAAAAGCAAAATACTCAAATCACTATGTTTTGTTAGTGAGTTTTGAGTCACTTTGGCATAGAAACAATAGTGCATATATAAAATAATTAATATCTACAATTATCTAAATATGTATTATATAATGGAATATTAATGATCAATAATAATAATAAAATAAGAGCTATAAAGAAAAACATAAATATTATATATATATATAGAGGGTTTCCAAGACTTATTGATGGCAAACACTACTTGAGAACAACTATTGGGATCAGATAAAGACTACATGTAGTGGTATGCAGCTATCACACCAGTCCTTAAAAAGCCTGGATGCGATAAATCTGATCTGTCAAACTACAGGCCTATCTCAAATCTTCCCTTTCTTGATAAGGTTTTGGAATGTGTCATTGTGACTCAACTATACTCACACTTGTCATTCTACAAGCTTTTTGAGGCTTTACAGAGACTGCCTTGGTTCGAGTCATGAATGACTTGCTTGTCTCCGCTGACTCTGGATCCTCTACCATCTTGGTGTTGTTAGATTTGACTGCAGCTTTTGACACAATGTGCCACTCCATTCTGCTTAATAGACTTGAGAGTTGGCTTGGTATCTCCTGTACTGTGCTTAAATGGATTAAATCCTACCTTATAGATCATTCCCAGTTTGTTGTCTCTGGAAACAATAAATCTGATGTTGGACAGGTTCACCATGGTGTTCCTCAGGGATCAGTTTTGGGTTCTTTGTGGTCAAGCATTTATATGCTTCCTTTGGGGCAAATTATTAGGAATTATTGTTTAAGTTTTCACTTTTATGGTATTGATATTCCAATCTCTTCAGTTCTTTTTGAGTGTGTGCAGAAAATAAAAAATGTGGATGCACCAAATATATATATATATATATATATATATTTTATTTATTTATTTTTTTTTTTTAATTACCAAAGCCAGTTTTTACTCAGATTTAGTCCTTGGCGAGTGTTAATTTTGAAGCCTGCCTCCCCTTAAAGAAATGATTTTGCATTTAGACTAATACAAACATTTATTATTCATTCTTACCTTTCAGGACATCCCCAACGGCAGGTTCTGTCAGATTTAGCTGGAACTTCTGTGGACAATTTTGTGTAAACATAACATTCACACACACAGCATATAAAATTGTCCTCTATACATTGCAAATTCCCTGTGTTTTATTATCTTTTCTCTGCTCTTTTTTTTCCTTAAAAAAAAAAGAAAACAATAAACGGGATAACAGTTTGTGTTGCGTGAATGTGGGTTGAGGTTGCTTCGTCTTGAGGGTCAAGCTTCAGGTCATAGCAGTTGCCCTTGGTAACCTCCCCTGTCTGGTTGCCTAGCAACCTTCTTCCTTTGTTCTAAAATGATTTAATTTATGGTTTATCTTCTTCACTCCCCCCCCCCCCCCCCCCCCTCCCCCCCTCTCCTCCCTTCCCTCTTTTCCTCC
>NW_015505801.1:79221-97804 GCF_001515645.1 Sinocyclocheilus grahami | reverse complement strand
TTTGTTTTTTTCCCCCCCCCCCCCCCCCCCCCCCCTTTATTCTTTCACCTCTCACTGTCACACCCTCTATCTGTCTCTATATCTCTCTTTCTCCCTCAGGACCCTGTTCTCTCCTCTCTTTGCTTCTATCCATCACAAGTCTCTTCTAGGCTCCTGGCGTCTATCGGTGTGTGTATGAGAGAGAGAGATGGAGTGATAGTGATCAAGAAAGTGCTTGAAGTTGAGTCTATACTGCTGTGTTTGGTAGTGGTGCGAGTATGTTTATGGTGACATTGTGGTGACTGAGGTCACCATGTGTCTGTTTGCTTGATAAAGAGATCTCATATCTCCTCCTCATTGTAATTGACTTCTTATTTCTCGAAGTGCTTTATTGGCTGCAATTCACTCGATACCTGCCAAAGCACTAAGTGCTCTTTTTCATTGGCTGCATCTCAAAAGCTAGTGAGCTGCCTTGACAGCATTTTTGGGAATCATAGGTGTAGACTGCACTTTTGGGCATCATCACAGGGTGTGTCTGAATGTTTGACGTTAACTTAGTGAGCTTCCTACCTAGATAGCACTTTTGGGAATCATAGCTGTGTTTGATTGTTTAAATTGATATGAAAACATAGTGAGCTGTTTTTCAAATTTTGGACATTCAAATATTTGAATGGACCTCAGTGAGCCGTCTGTCTAGACACCAGTTGTGGGCATTGTAAAAAAAAAACTATTCTGTGCTGCCTATCTAGGTAGTATTTTTGGCTATCATATATTTTGGCTATCATTTAAATTTAGACAGCAATTTTGGGCAGCGTAGGTGAGAATAGTGAGCCCATTTTTGGGCATTATATGCATGTATGAATTTAGACAGTATTATTGGATCTGAACATTCAAACATTTTAATGGAACATAATGAGCTGTCTATCTAGACAGCATTTTGGGCATTGTTATGCATAATCGAATGTTCAAAACAAACCTATTAAGCTGTCTTGTCTAGGCAGTGTTTTTGGGCATCAAATGCATGTTTAAATGTTGGCTGCACTTTTGGGTATCATAGTTGTGTTCAAACACCTGAAACAAATATATGAGCTTCTTCCTATAGACAGCATTTTTGGCCATCATAGGCAAGTTGAAAATGTTGAATAGAACAGTAAGTGATTTGAAACACACCTAGCTTGACAGCATTTTCCATTTCCATCATATGCTGGATATCATGTATGAATTGAGCTATGTATTTATACAGCATATCTGAGCATACTTCATGCTGTCTGGATAGGCAGCACACTAGATTCTGAGAGCTAGCCATTCTCTCTCTCTCTCCACCTCTCTCTCTTTCTCTGGGTCATTCTGTCCCTTCTTGCCCTCTGCTCAGTCTCTCTCTCTGGGGGTTGAGATGGTGAACTAACAATGTTTGACAGGCAGAGTAAAGAGGGCAGCATTACCAACAACAACTTTGAAAAAGAGCGGGAAAGAGAAAGAAAAAAGATAGTAAGAATAAATCCTTCAAAAGATGATGTTGGGTTTGCAGTCATTTAATGAAGTCTTAGTGTGCTGTAGAATGATGGATGATTTGTAAGCTATAACAGCCAGTGTTAATGTAAATATTTACATTGGATTATATTTTATACTAGATTTTCTAGCATCTTAATGAGCGCATGATCCTGCAACTCAAGCAAGCCAAAAATTGTGTGTGTGTGTGTGTGTTTGTTTGCTAAATATAATAATGATATTGAAACAATAATATTGTTACGGTATCATTAATATATTGAAATGTGGTCAGCAGAACTGAAATGTAAAAAGAGGACAGAAGGATGAAAAATGACATAAGGATAAGGGCGTACACACCCAGGGGGGCAGTTATGGGGTGGAAAAGTGTGTGTGTGAGTGGTTGGGGTGGGGCAGTATTAGGGCAACAGCTGGTGTTGAGTGGGGGGTTGGAGAGGGTCATGTCAACAAACCCTCCCAATGACCTACTAATGTACTGCATACAGCTGAACACAAGTGTTGACTTGAGTATGTGAACTACAATTCAAAAGATATTTGATAAGATTTTTAACAGTGTTTTAAAAGAAGTTTCTTATGCTCACCAAAACTTAATTTACTTGATTAAAAATACAGTAAAACTGTAAGAGTGTGAAATATTATTACAATTGAACAAAACTGTTTTCTATTTGAGTGTGTTTTAAAATGTAATTTATTCCTGTGATAGCAAATCTGAATTTTCAGCAGCCATTATTCCAGTCTTCAGTGTCACATGATACTTCAGAAATCAATGCTAATTTGATGCTCAATAAACAATGCTAAGAACTGTTGTGCTGCTTAATATTTTTGTGGAAACCATAACACATTTTTTTAGGATTCTAGAACAACATTTATTTGAAATAGCATAAATGAAATAATGTAAAAGTAAACGTAAAATATAAACTGTCACTTTTGATTAATTTGTTGTATCCTTTCTTGCTAATTAAATTTTTTTAATAATAAAAAAAAAAGTCTTACTGGCCTCAAACTTTTCAACGATAATGTATGTGCCATGAAACTGCTTGTCATACAGCAGCATATATGCAGGTCTTCTAAAGCTATATATTTTTTATTTTTTTAATCTTAATTTTTAACAGTAATTTTTGTACCAGGTAAACGCAAAAATTTAATTCACACAGCAAAAAACAGCCTTGCGTCTTGTTTTCCAGTAAAAATATCTGTACCTCCATAAAACAAGAAACATTCACTTGAGAAAACTTTCTAAACTTAATGTATTCAGAGATTATATATCTTGATTTTTTTTAATTAAAAAAATGCTAATTAAAAAATTATTTTGATGTGCAAAATGCATTCAAAATAAAAACCACTTTTCTTTATTCATTCATATAAAGTCGGACTGGGGAGGGAGAGATAATGGCAGGTTATATTTATAGATCTTTGTCGGAGCACTGTGGGTATGGACGATCTCTGTTGAAGTCGATCTCCATTAAGCTCCATAAACCAATACACACACACACTGCCAGACTATGATTAAGCAAATGTGTTCCAGCAGTTAGAAGATCATACCAAATCTTCATCAAATGTTATAAATAAAATGTTTTGTATAAACAAGGACTTGATCTAGACCAGCTGCTACACACACACACACACACACACACACACAAAAACAGCTGGACATCAGAGAGGTACCAACAGGATGTTTAATGCCAATCAAACGTTAATCAGGCTGAAAAATAGACATCTACATATGCAGCGGAGAAAACAGAGACCGTAACAGAGGCAGAGAGATGGAGGAGAGGGTGTAGAGGTGAGAGAATACCAGAGGGAAAATATGGAGAGACAGATGGAAGGAGGAGGAAAAAGAAAGAAGTGAAGCACAGATGGAGAGAGATGAGAAAGGAGGAAGAGGGAAATGGAAAGATGAAGGGGTTATTTTTCACTGTCTGTTTTTGGACAGTATTTATTACACTTCAACCTGTATTATCTCTCACATACAAACACTCATCTTCTCCCTTCCTCTCTCTCTCTCGTTTATTTCTCTCTGTCTCTCCTTTTGGCTTTCTTTGTCAGTCTTTCGCCTTATTCATCTGTTTATCTGTAATCTTTCGCTTTTGTCTCTTCTCCGTCCTCTCTGCTCTCTCTCATCTATGTGAGGAGGGTGTAAATGATGTTGCTTTAAATATAGGCTGTGTGCTTTCTACACCCTCACACATTTGTGTGTGTGAGCGAGAGACACTTAGAGAGAGAAAGAGAGAGAGAGAGAGAGCGAGATGCGATGGAGAAGGACACTGTCTGGGTGTTTTTAACTCAACCATGAGTGTGTGTGTATGTGTAAATACTCTAAGGCAGTGCTGGGTCGTGACCCAAAAATGGGACGCAGGGCTGCAGACGGCAGGATGAACAATGCTAAATGCGAATAATACATTTTAACTAAACATATGATCATGCAGAGTTAAATAAATAAGCTTATCAGCTGCTCAGAGGAAGGAGAAAGCACTTTCCATGTCTTTTGTTGTTTATATCAAAAGCAGTTTGTCCAGTCAAACCCATATTACGGTATTAATATACTTAGGGTGACCATACATGCCATTTTCCCAGGACACGTCCTGGCCAGGATTTCTATATTGCCTAAAATATCTAGGTTTTGGCTTTGTTTGCGTGTGCAAACCGATCGGTGTATGACATCAAAATACCATACAGATGGTTCCTTATGCTTTCAAAATGCTCTCGAGGTATTTTGATGTCATACACCGATCGGTCTGCACACGCAAACAAAGCCAGAACCTAGATATTTTAGGCAATATAGAAATCCTGGCCAGGACCCGTCCTGGGAAAATGGCACGTATGGTCACCCTAAATATACTACTGTCGCTGAATTGGATAAAACAAGATAAATATAAAACCCAGGCTGCATTAAATACAGGATTCACTTGCATTTAGGATAAACATGGTTTGACCTCAAATGCATAAATGTATTTTAAAAAAGAGAAATGAATGATTAAATCTAATCAAATTTAATTCAAAATTAATCATTTTGAATTTGCAGATGAGTTAAATTCAAAATGGCTTTTGAATTGAATTGAAAACCTGTGAATCACGAATCTAATCAACCCAAACTATTCACACTGCTGGGTTTGTGCACTGAATGATAATAATGTCGCCATGAAACAGAAAAGAGGAAAAAGTTTTTGTCCTTCAGGGATTGATTGGATTATAGTCGTGTACTAATTGCGGCGATCTCGTTTGAGTGACAGGTTGCTGGATTGTTGTCCCGCCCTCGTGCCGGTGCAAGTCATCAGAGAAGAGGTGCTGTTGCGAGGGAGAGGGGACAGTAATGTTTTTGATTAAAGATTAAGAGGACAGATTCATTTTTTTAAAATTATGCATATAATAAACACTGCAATATTCCATAAAAAAATAATTGTCTTTTTAGTGATATTTTTCTTAACTTTTGTAGCACTTTGTTGGGTCAATGTAAAATTTGGGTCCTAATGCAAAAAGTATAGTAGAGTTTGGTCTACAAAATCTTGTTTGAAAAGTCTTGCTTAAAACAGATACTTCACCCAAAAATTCTGTAATCATTTACTCTCATACTGTTCAAAACCTATAAGACCCATGTGGCCCATCTGTGTTGATAAAGATGAGAATTTAGAAAAATGTCATTTTTTATTAATTTAAATATTTATTAAATGAATTTAAATGTATTAAATTCTATTAAATGAAATCTATTAAATGTAATAATATTTATTAAAGATCTTCTTTTGTGTTCCAGGCACAACATGAGGGTTAGTAAATGATGACAGAATTTTTGTTTTTAGTTGAACTATCCCATGAATTTTGCTGTGTATGTTATCAAGGTACCATTGTAATTCAAAATAATGTGGCAGTGACGTAAATTTGTGTACTGTGTTCCAATCATGCACAAATGAGATGGTAACACCCTGCACCCTTGCCATAGGAAAGAAAAATCAAGAGTGAGATCTCTTTAACATCTCAAATATTTCTCCTAGACAGAAATTAGGTTACTTTAAGATCGAATGGAGATTTTTGCTTGAGTCTCCTGCTTCTCAAACTTGTCTCCTGAGACAAAAACTCTAACAATTTCACAATGATCTACTTTAAAGCTTTAAAAGAGATCTCAACAACATCACACACTGTGCTCAGATATTTATCCTTAGCTAGAGACTCTGGTGGTCTCACATTTGTCTCCTCTAAAGTTTCAAACAAGATCTCAACAGCGTCACACACTGTGCTCAGATATTTCTCCTGGTCTAAAGACTCTGGTGGTCTCATATTCTTCTCCTTTAAAGCTTTTTAAAGCTGGTTGTTTTGACTCAAAACAACCCAACTGCTCGGTCAAAACAGTCAAAACAACCAAATAGCTGGGTTTGTCCCTTTTTAACCTCTTTTAGAGTGTAGCTAGAGATTCTGGATCTCTCATATTTGTCTCTTTTAAAGCTTCAGAAGAGATCACAACAAAATCACACACTGTGCTCAGATATTTCTCTTTAGCTAAATAATCTGGGGGTCTCATATTTGTCTCCTGTAATGGTTTAGAAGAGATCTCAACAACTTTACAAAGTGTGCATCAAGTAAAGTACTTGAAAGGCACTAAATAAAGGGGGGAAAATCATAAATTCAGAGTTAAAGGCTATATTGAGAGAGAAATTATGCAGAAATAAGGATAATGTTACTTTTTATAGGACAATGTTTATGTACTTAGGCACATAATTTGTTGTTGGAAATAGTAATGTAGAGGATGCCTTAATCAAAACTGATTTACAGAAAATGTAACTCTGGAGCTTTCTTTGCTGAAAGGCTCATAAATGGCTTATGACTCAGTCTTGATTATTAATTGACTAATTTGATTATTAATACATGGAAGAAATGTTTGGGCTAATATTGAGGCATTTGACTTGGTGCACACGTTGTAAAGTTATTGAGATCACTTCTGAAATTTAGAGGAGACAAATGTGAGCGATCCAGAGTCTAGCTAAGGAGAAATATCTGAGCACAGTGTGTAAAGTTGTTGAGATCTCTTCTAAAGCTTTAAAAGACACAAATGTGAGAGATCCAGATTCTCTAGCTAAGGAGAACTATCTGAGCACAGTGTGTAAAGTTGTTGAGATCTCTTCTAAAGCTTTAAAAGACACAAATGTGAGAGATCCAGATTCTCTAGCTAAGGAGAACTATCTGAGCACAGTGTGTAAAGTTGTTGAGATCTCTTCTAAAGCTTTAAAAGACACAAATGTGAGAGATCCAGATTCTCTAGCTAAGGAGAACTATCTGAGCACAGTGTGTAAAGTTGTTGAGATCTTTTCTCAAGCTTTAAAAGACACAAATGTGAGAGATCCAGAGTCTCTAGCTAAGGAGAAATATCTGAGCACAGTGTGTAAAGTTGTTGAGATCTCTTCTAAAGCTTTAAAGAAGACCATTGTGAGATAGCTGATATCTCAATGAGACATATAAGAGAATCACCCCTTAGTATCCTGAGCATAGATTAAGCTCTGTCAGAGCCATAGCCTTGTGGGCAGCACATCAGTGTGAAAGCACAACTGCACCTCAGACAACATGGGTTCAAATCCCAGCGAAAGGTATTTTCCTGCTCCTGTTCAATTCTCACCTGTCCAATTGTTTCCTGCCTTTACTCCTACTATCCTGACCATTAAATGTGAAAAACCCCATTGCAATAAAAAAAGCAACAGCAACCTCTGAGCAGTAAAACATTTTTATAATGGAGTCTTGCAAGAGATTACAGCAAGACAGTAAAGAGATCTCCCATGTTTCTCACACGTTTCTCTCCCATTGTCATTTTGGATTCCGTTCAGAACTTTCTCATGTCTCAGTTGTGTCGACTTTTGATTTCTCCTAAGGATTCTTAGGAGAAACATCTGAGACACTGTTGAGACTAAAATGAGAAATACATGAGAATCACAACTAAGTCTCCTGAGGTTAGAAAGAGCAACCACTGAGCAATAAAACATTCCTATAATGGAGTCTTGATAGAGATTGCAGCAAGACAATAAAGAGATGTTCTATGTTTGACTCTTTTTTTTCTCAAATATTTCTCATGTCTCATTTGTGTCTACTTCCATTTCTCCTAAGGAATTTTAGGAGAAACATCTGAAATGCTGTTGATACTAAAATGAGAGATATATGAGAATCTCATCTTAGTTTCCTGAGCTTAGGAAAAGCAACCACTGAGCAATAAATTTTTCCTATGGGTTCAGACTACTCACTTTACGTGTTCTGCCCTTTGGAGTGAGTTAGACATAGTGGTGTTCACTTTGAAATTGAGTTCACCCATATTCTCTCTTTCTCTCCATCTCCACTTCACTCAGTGATTAGAGTTGAGTCAGTGTCCTGACATAACCGGTTAAATGGATCAGATGCCATTTTGAGAGTCTCAGTAAGTGCCCCCTGCAGCAGTTGTCCACTGCACAGAGAGCGTGTATGTGACCCACTAATCGCTTATTAACTGCTAACACCGCTCTAATTGGTTGCCGATAAGTAGCTGTGTGTGCTAAAGCTAAAGGCTCATTTTAGCCTATTATCTGTCGGCATAGGTTCATTGGGTTTAGAAAGCTAACTCTAATTCTACCACTCTGTCGGTTTGGACATTCGCGCACACACACATAGCCAGATGTTCTGTGATGTAGATGCTGAGACTTAGTCTTTTCTCATCCCTTCTGCTCAAGCTCTATTTTTAAAAGCAGCGTCTCGTTAAAGCCTTTTAAGCTAATCAGGCTGAGTTCGACCCAGCTTCACGCTCACCCGGCGCACCTGCGTTTGTCCCACATATTTGCCAGTGGAAAGCCAGTATTTGGCCTGCGATTGAGTAGGTTAATCCCCAGTGCTAGCAAAACATCAGGCTAAAATTAAGCCAGCATTTAGCCTGAATCAATCCAAGATTGAGATCTACAAAAACGAGTATCATTAGGCTAGTGCGAGATCAACGTCCGGCCAAGTTTAACTCAGCATTCAGCCAGTGTTAGCCTTGCAATTAGCAATATTTGCCCCGTCAATCAGGCAGCATACGCCCAACATTCAGCCAAGTTTTGCCCTGTGTTTAATATCTTTGAGTCTAGAGCTTGGCCGCTGCCAAGCCAGCATTTGCCTAGCATTCACTAAACATTAGCGCTCCATTCAAGCTGCCATTAGCCTAACATTCAGACAGCGCTCAGTCAGCATTAAAAAGGTCATCGATTATAACCTAAGTGGTATTTATTGGGTAAAGTGGAGCATGGGCCGCCCAGGACGGAATTATCATACAGCTAGACTCACATTGGCATTACATCTGGCTTTTATACACACACTCACACAGACACATTTCCAATATAATGAGTTAAGTTGTCATCTTTTAAACGCCTGAAGGGCTTTACATGTGTTTGATCAAACCCCAATCCCATAAACACTAAGCAACCAATAATAAAAAAAAAGCATTTTTTCAGGAAATGTAAGTGGTACTTACCTGTGCAAAATTCATTATGATGCTAGAATGTTCTCTGTGGTTTCTAGGGTGTTCTGGATGGTTGTCTGGGTGTTTCAGTGCAGTTGCTATGGTGTTCTGGGTGGTTGCCAAGGTGTTGCTATACAGTTGCAAGAGTTATCTGAGTGATTTTCCCAGGGTGTTGCTATATGCAGATGATAGAGTGTTTTGTCTGTTTGCTAGACTGTCCCTATGAAGTTGTTAGGCTGTTGCTATGCAGTTGCTAGGATGTTCTAGGTGGTTGCAAGGGTGTTGCTATGCAGTTGCTACAGTGTTTTGGGTAATAGCCAGGGTGTTGCTATGCAGTTGTTAGAGTGGTGTTGCTATGATGTTGCTAGGGTTTTCTGGGTGCTTCCAGTGTGATGCAATGTAGTTGCTGGGGTGTTCTTGGTGGTTGCCAGGGTGTTACTGTCCAGTTTTTGTGGTGTTCTGGTGGTTGTCAGGGTGTTGTTATGTAGGTGTTATTGTGTTCTTGGTGGTTGCCAGTGTGTTGCTATGCATCAAAAAATACAATCAAAACAATACTTGATAGATACAACAAAGTCTCATTATACATTTTTACATTTATTTATTTAGTAGAATATATTTTTTCCCATGAAAATTGTCACAGATAAAAACTACTTGTAAATGGCAATTTACATTAACTTTAACAAACTGACATTTCATGACCTCTCTTTTACTCAGTCATTCTGGTGGTTGCCAGGGTGCTGCTATTCAGCTACTAGGGTTTTCTATGTCCTTTGAGAGGACCAACACCCAAGTCTCTATGATATTCTGATCCTATGATTTGACCAGGATTGGTCGCTCCTTAAGTGTACGTCTTTCTCACCAGGTGAGATCCGCATTTCAGATCACTGAATTGTGTGATAGCAAAAAAACAAAAGTAAGAACAGGTCGCATAATTTGATGTATTATTCATGTATGTATCAAAATGATGCAGGATAGGTTTCATGTTGATATTCAATACTTAGGGCTTTTTTTTAAATCCATATATATTCATATATAAGCAGCACATGTGAGATATGAGCTTTAGCAAGCACCACTATTTACATATTTTCTATTATGATTTGTTATATTTCTTTAGAATCTTGGAGACATCAGTCAACGTTTTAATTATCATTCCTGTTCAGTTTCTTTCCTCTCTCTTTTTTTGCACTTACTGGCCTTCAGTTTCCTTCTCTGGCAACTCTCACAGCATGAGGTGCAGACAATGTTAACGATGCCATTTAAATTGTTTTGTGCAAGAAATACACAGCACTGCACTCAAAGTTCATGATGATGGGGATGAAGCATCTAATTTTCACCTAAGTCTCTCTCTCATTTTCTCCGTCTCCTCCTCTATCTGTCTCTAACTATAGCTCATTTCATGATGTCGTCTTGTTTCTAATATCTTCTAATTTATCTCTGTCCTGTTGCCCAGATGATGACCCCTTCCAGCCAGTGACCCAAGATGAGACAGTGGCAGTGGGTGGGGTGGTGACCCTGACCTGCAATGTGAAGGAAAATGATAACTCCTCTCTCCAGTGGTCCAACACGGCTCAGCAGACCCTGTACTTTGGAGAAAAGAGAGGTGAGTTTCACATATTTTAAAAGGCAAAGGGTGATTCCGTCATCATTTACTCCTCGTGTTTTTCCAAGCCTGTATGACTTTCTTTCTTCTATTGACATCAAAAACAGATGTTTCGCGCAATGTCCTGGCTGTTCTTTTCCATATAATAAAAGTTAATGGGAACTGAAGATGGACTAGCTACAAAAATGAAAAAAGCACCAAAAAGTACTTATTTGTGGAATATCTTTCCATCTGCCATAAGTTTCAGATCTCATTCACATTACTTTATTTAGGCATTGTTTTAACAAACACTCATTCTGTCTGGCTACATGATGTTTAGTAACTAACCTTTCACAGTCCAGTAAATACCTGATGGATTAAACAAAGCCTTGTTGAACATTTTTAATAATGAGTATTTTTACATGTATTGATTTATTTATTTAGTAGAATATCTTTTTTCAACAAAAAGTGTCAAATTACAGATAAAACTGGTTGTAAACGGCAATTCACATTGATTTTAACAAACGGACATTTCATGACTTCTCTTTTACTCAATCGCTTTTAAGACTGTGGTCCATGATTGCAATTACTTGCCATTTTGGTCTGAACAGTAAATAGATTTTTGTTGGACCCTTCCTTAGAGAGTGCTTCAGAGCTTTCAGTCCCTCAGTACCACACACAAAAACAACACGTGAGACACCTTCCTAAAACATTAATATCGCCCTAAAAACAAACAGGTGGCTCTGTGATAACAAAAAGCGAGGTGATGGAGAGAGAAAGACTAGAGAGAGAATAGAGGGGCGACCTGATTAAAATGGAAAACAAAAGAAAGCGACAAGAGAGCACCATGAAAAAGCAGAAATAAAAGCAGTCTATTGAACAAGAAGGAAGGAGGGAGTGTTAAAAGAAAGAGGAGAGAAATACAGTCAGTCTCACATATAAACACCCATATATAAATTTACTTTTTGAAATTACTTTTTTATTTGGATGAATACAACTGTGCAAGATAAGAGTTTCCAATGAAGGGTTTTTCTTACCCTATTGCTTTAAGTATAAATGGCACTAAAACAATTTGGTGTAAGATATAAACTCACAAATCTCATAATCTTACACAATTTTGCTTCCTACGTAAATTTTTCTTGTTTGAAGGATGTTTAGATATTTGGAAAGCATATCAAAAATACTGTTTAAGAAAATTATTTTTTTGCAGTGTAGAAAAGAGAGAGCACAGTAAAAGGAGAACAGCAGACGCACACATACGCACTAGTGAGAAGAGATGAACAGATTAGTGTGGAGGAACGATGGATGGGTGGATGAGCAAAGAGAGATGAAGGGAGGAATGACAAAGGAGGAGTGTGTGCATGAAAGAGCAGGATGGAGGACAGAGGAACAGCAGCTGATGAAGACAAATTAAGTGCCCTTCTCCTACTGATAAAGCATGAAGTGCACACACATACACACATTTACTGTAAATCTGTGTTATCTTTTTGTTCAAAGGTGAAGTGTGTAATTTCTGCACCATTAGCAAAAATAATAACTTTCCAAACAGGTTTTCCTGATCACTGCCAGTCTATTTGGTCAGACAAGCCGGTGGTAGGGGGAGTGGCTCATTCTACAGAGCACGTGATTGGACAAAAATCTGCGTAGAGCTGGATGAAATTAAATAAAATATATGAAAATTAAAGCTAAATCAAAATATTATTAAATACTATTATAACATATAAAGGAACAAGAGAAAGGCTGTATTTAAATTTGTGAATCTGTTAAAAGTGGCATTTAGGAGTATATTAGCATATAGATGACCTTAAAGCTTATTGACATGCTTTACTTTGTATATTTTAGCTTATTCTTTAATGGAAATTTTTAGGATTTTTAGATAAAGTAGTTTTACATACTATAGAGAGATGCTTTAACTTCTTAAATATATCTAGTCCAAAAAGACTAAAGACGTCATTCAAAAACCATCATGATTATGACTTCACAACTGTGAGCACATTATCATAAGGCCCCAGACATTTACATATCAATGTCTATTCAGTATTCACTCACTTGGCTTGCTCTGATCAACAACAGTTCTAGCCAATCAGAACATAGGTCTTTTACATACAGTATAGAATTCCTTAATGTGCAGCTTGTTAATTTCCAAGGCTTGGTTGCACACAAATATAATCCGAGGACTGACTGTCTACTCGGCACTGTCATTTTTTCTGGTGAAATCTGTGTATTCAGTATCGAGTGTATCTACATGGGTTGCTATAGTAATAATGTCAGAATCAGCACGCTGCCAAGAGAGTTTCTCATACAACAACGGAGAGTAGCTGTCAATGGAAAGAGAGCACAGAAAACTGAAAACTTTGCCTTTACTCATGTCTGTCATCTCACTGTGGTGCTGAACTCACAAGATCTGTAAGAGAACAGAGGCATTTTATGCATTCATGCATACAGTATACTGGGTCCAAAACTGCTGACTCGTTCACTATTCATGACATAGTGAACATCACATGGTTTGCTAGATGAGGAAAGAGTAAGCGAAAATTAATGTGTTCAGACTAGATGATATTGCACACTGTACGATGTTACATACAGGTTACTTTCCAAATAATGAACAAAAAACTCCTTTGAAATCTGATCTGACCTTTTAGACTACTAACTCATATGAACTTAGTGCGGATCAGGTTTGTACACATAAGATTGCATGTGGATTTCTTTTTCTTTCTTTTTTCAAACTGCAAAAATAAAAGATAAAAAACAAGCCTGTTACAGCAAGAAAATGGAAGAGTTAGAGAAATGGTGGAAAGTAATCACATAAATCTAAATCACAATGTTTTGGTGCCAGACACCTTGACTAACGTTATCAGTGAACTTCAGGGGGGAAAATAAAATGCTAAAAATTGTTTTATATGACATCTATGTGGTGTATGTGTTCCTCTTATCTACTCTTGTCTTTTTCAGCACTGAGAGATAACCGTATCCAGTTGGTAAAGTCCACAGGCACAGAGCTGATAATCACCATCTCGGACGTTCAGCTGTCAGATGATGGAGAGTACACCTGTTCAATTTTCACCATGCCTGTACGGACTGCACGAGCCACAGTTACTGTACTCGGTATGTATGTGTGAGTGTGCATTATAAGTCAGGGTGGTAGGTATCAGTAGAAATTGCTATTGATATAGGGTGAATTTGGATAAATTGGGAGAATTTTTGCTATTAAAATGACTGGGGGAAATGGCACAGTCATCCTGAATTAACCCTATATTTAGCGTGTTCATCATTCCTCTTCTTGTATTTCACTGAAAGTCTATGAGACTATCATGGGTGCCTTTAGCATGAGAAAAAATCAGTTTGTTTAATAGACTTTCAATTAATATATTTTTGTCCCATCTGAAAGCAAAGCTTTTTCTATTAGATGGTTATGAGAGCTCTCAAAGTGGTGTTTTAGCCACAAATGTTCAATCATTGAAATGGTGATGCAGCTGACACCATTAGAAAATTAAATCACTTTCATTCAATCAAACACAGCCAGAGGACAGACATAGTTAGTTGCTGTTGTAAAATATTAAAATATTAAAATATTAATTTTAGAATTAGAATTAAAATATGAAGTTTAGAATAGATCTATCTGTCTGTTAGTGTGTCTGTCTGCCTATCTATTCATTTTGAAACATACATCAGTAATGTCAGGCTATCTGTCAGTGTGTCTGTCTGTGACTATCAGTCAGTCTGTCTGTTCAGTTTGAAATATCAGTAGTTTAAATTTGGAGGTCAGGAAGTGAGTCAGATGTCAGTTCAATAACTGGCAGGTTCAGTGAGTTCATATAGTGAAAAAATTGTCAGCGTGATTCAAACCGATGTAGTTCATGAGTTTATATATATAAGTTTGATATTTGCTTCCAACTGATTTTAGGACCCATGTTACATACCCAAATCATAAAATATCCAGATATACATTTTGTCATTGATAACTGACATCTCTGCTTTACCTCTTTTGAAAAGCACCAGCTGCTCCTGGTAAGCATGTTTGATGTGACCAGGCCCACGCGGAACCTGCACACTTCTCCACATTTTCTGTACTGGTTTTGGGGGAAAATCTGCATAATTCATTTAAATACGGTAAAATGTGTTAAACAGAGTTGAAAGTACTGTACTCTTTTTGGCAGCTAAAAACATACAGTTTGCCAAATTATTATATAAAACAACATTCAAGGGGTGGGGGGTGCGAATGATGGACGTTTTAAATCTGCAGAAGGCTTCAGAGCAGATTTCATTTGGTGCAAATTCCGTGCAGGCCTATTAGCAAGTAGCTAGTTGTTGATAGTGTGCTGCTACTTGGGGAAGATAACTGTTTTTATTTCATTTACATTTTATCTAGCCAGCGATGCCCTTATTTCCCTCAAATTGCATCTGAAAATGTTATGTTTTTCATTTTACATCTGTTTCTCTCTCACAGGTGTTCCAGGTAAGCCTGTGATAACAGGTTTTGAAGATGCTATTCAGGAGGGCGGCAAGGTTACTCTCACGTGCACAAGTTCAGGCAGCAAACCTCCTGCTAAACTACACTGGTACCGCGATCAAGAGGAGATACAAGGTGAAAGCACACACGCAGTCAGGACAGAAATCTGCTTTGAACTCAAACATTAGTTGTTCAATAATTGCAGTGTTTACTTCGTATTTGTGTGTGTGTAGGGCGTCCTGATGTAGTGGAGTCTAACCCCGATGAACCGACCTACACAGTAACCAGCGAGCTCACCCTCACTGTCACTAGGAACGATAACAACGCTCTGATTGCCTGTGCGGTGGATCACCCGTCCATCGCCAATGGAGACAAGAGGACAGAGCGGCCCATCAGCGTCTTGTGTAAGACACATACAAATGCCAGAAAGCTTATTTCATGCAGCTGATTGTAGAGATATGACAATGTACTGCTGTGTGATTTTAGAAATGTCAACCAGTAGTGGTTCTGCTATAATGTTTATATATATCAAATGGGTGCTTCCAGCATAGACAACTTGTTTTTGGTGGGAGCATTTTATGTTTAATGCATATGTTGTGAATACTGTGTAATAGTAGGTTGCTTAAAGCTGGCATGCAATATCACAGCATGCCGCCTTAATATAGAATTCAACCGATGTGCGTTCACACCATCACAGCTGTTTTTACCACCTATTTTACAACAGCTTCAAACTTTAAATCATGCAATCCTAGTTACTGACATTGACATTACATTCAAAGCATACGTTTGATCAGTTCATGTACTTCCCGGAAATCAAACCTTGGTGTTGTTTGTGCCATCATCTTGTTTGAGCTTCAATAATGTGTTATAATATATCTGTGTTATAATATATCACTTGTTTTCGTTGGTTTTCAACGCAAGTGCTAAGTGCTGAAGCAGCTTTTTTGGTGTTGATTGCAGACTTAATATTCAGTTGTTATGAATAATCTTCTCTTCTGGTTTGCATACATTAAGTTCCAAATAAAAGGACAAAAATAAAAAGTGCCTTACATTTCTAAAGTATTTAATTCACTGGGTTATTCAAAAATATACATTCAAATATGTAATCATTTATATATACACTCACCCGGCACTTTAATAGGTACGACTTGCCAGTACCTCTTTGGAGCACAGCTCTATTGGATTGAAATCTTGTGACTGTGGATGGGGTTTGAGTATAGTGAACTATTTGTCATGTTCAAGAAACTAGATGATTTGAGCTTTGTGACATGGCGTGTTTTCCTGCTAGAAGTAGCCATCATATGATGGGTACACTGTGTTCATAAAGGAATGGACAGGGTCAGCAACAATACTCCGGTAGACTGTGATGTTTAAATGATGCTCAATTGGTAGTAAGGGTCCCAAACTGTGCCAAGAAAATATCCTCCACACCATTACACCACCACCAGCAGCCTGAACCATTGATACCAGGCAGGATGGATCCATGTTTTTTATGTTGTTTACACCAAATTCTGACCCTACCATCCAAATGCTGCAGCAGAAATCGAGACTCATCACACCAGGCAACCTTTTTTCCAGTCTTCTATTGTCCAGTTTCGGTGAGCCTGTGCGAATTGTAGCCTCAGTTTCCTGTTATTAGCTGACAGGAGCGGCACCCGGTGTGGTCTTCTGCTGCTGTAGCCCATCGGCTTCAAGGTTCGACATGTTGTGCATTCAGAGATGCTCTTCTGCATACCTTGGTTTCTACCAGTTCAACCAGTCTGGCCATTCTCCTCTGACATCTGGCATCAACAAGGCATTTTCGCCCACAGAACTGCCGCTCAATGGATATTTTCTCTTTTTCGGACCATTCTCTATAAACCCTAGAGATGGTTGTGTGTGAAAATCCCAGTAGATCAGCAGTTTCTGAAATACTCAGACCAGCCCATCTGGCACCAGCAGCCATGCCGCGTTTAAAGTCACTTAAAACATCTCTCTTCCCCATTCTGATGTTCAGTTTGAGCTTTAGCAGATCATCTTGACCATGTCTACATTCATTGAGTTGCTGCTGTGTGACCATGTGGTGGGCTGAGTAGATGTTTGCGTTAACGAGCAGTTGAATAGGTGAAAAGTGGCCGGTGTGCGTGTGTGTGTGTATAAATATACACAGTGGGTATGGAAAGTATTCAGACCCCCTTAAATTTTTCACTCTTTGTTATATTGCAGCCATTTGCTAAAATCATTTTTTTCCTCATTAATGTACACACAGCACCCCATATTGACAGAAAAACACAGAATTGTTGACATTTTTGCAGATTTATTAAAAAAGAAAAACTGAAATATCACATGGTCCTAAGTATTCAGACCCTTTGTTCAGTATTTAGTAGAAGCACCCTTTTGATCTAATACAGCCATGAGTCTTTTTGGGAAAGATGCAACAAGTTTTTCACACCTGGATTTGGGGATCCTCTGCCATTCCTCCTTGCATGATATTTCAGTTTTTCTTTTTTAATAAATCTGCAAAAATGTCAACAATTCTGTGTTTTTCTGTCAATATGGGGTGCTGTGTGTACATTAATGAGGAAAAAAATTAACTTAAATGATTTTAGCAAATGGCTGCAATATAACAAAGAGTGAGAAATTTAAGGGGGTCTGAATACTTTCCGTACCCACTGTATATATATATATTTATAAACTTGAATTTCCAGCACAGAATTTCTGTGATCATAATATTAGCCATACTTTTATGTAGGATTTTGGTCATACCGCCCACCTCTACTGTATAATACATAAACATGAAGATAACAGAAACAAAATATGTGTCTGTGTGTCTCTCAGTTTCTCCAAGTGTGTCGATTCAGCCTGAGAGTGACCTGCCCAGAGAAGGAGAGAAGTTTTTCCTGCAGTGTGTGGGGAACGGAAATCCAGAGTAAGACACTCTCACTCTCTCTCTCTCTCATTTCCATCCTTGACATTCATGTTTTATGTATGAAGCTGAAAATGGTCAGCCTATTGATCTCCTTTCTCTCTTTAACACACACACACACACAAATGCAGGGTTTGGTTTGACAGTATCACCGTGATATTTGTGTTGATGTTACATGAGAAACCCTCTCCCCCAAACCAAGGAGAGGGATCAGAGACATCCTTGCATAGGTTTGTTTTAAAAACATGCCCTCTATGATCTCAGTGAGTTCAGCAACTCCCTTACTGGAGCTAAAGGATGAAACGTTATTATTTTATTATTTATTATTATTTAGTCATTTATCAGACGCTTTTATCCAAAGCGACTTACAAATGAGGACAACAGAAGCAATCAATTGTAGTATTAAAACAACTAAAAACAGCTCAAACTTTATAAATACTACCTATACACATTTTAAAAATAAAGAGATTAAATAAAAATGACAAATGCATACAACAAACTTTAAAAACTTAACATTTATATGAAAAACAAAAAATAAAGCTAAAAACAATTCAAAATATTAAAGAACAAAAGGTATAAGTGTATAATAATGATTCTAACATAACACTAAGCCAAACACCAAAAGAACAACTACATGTGTGTAAGTACAGCCACACACACATACACATTTATAAATTCAATATATATATATTCATTTCCATTTAGTTTGTTGAAGTATTAAAATAACTC
>NW_015505801.1:69721-78920 GCF_001515645.1 Sinocyclocheilus grahami | reverse complement strand
TATATATATATATATATATATATATATATATATATATATATATATATATATATATATATACATACACATTTATAAATTCAATATTTTATTTCATTTGCATTTAGTTTGTTAGTTTAGTTTCCATTTCAGATATATTTATTAAATTTTTAGCTATTTAAGCCTGGTTATATCACATAAATATTTCTCCCTGGAAATAGAAGTTAATGTAATTGAATATTACCCTCTACTGGTGCAGGATCACATTACAGCTCATTATTGCTCCTGACATCCATTAATACCACACCAAGAGCTATACAACCCTATTTAGACAACCCATAGTGTCTCTCTGTCACATTTTCTCATTTGCTTTTACGCGCTATCTCTTCCTTACTAGAATGGAAGCACAAATAGGGGGGCTGTATATGAAGAAGATACCTGTGGTATCAGAGGCAGCATTTACTGGTTCTGCAATGATCTTTTGATTATTGTCTATAAAACATTTGGGGTCAGTAAAATTTTATTTTTATTTTAAAGAATTTAATGCTTTTATTCAGCAAGGATGCATTAAATTGATCAAAAGTGACAGTAAATACATTTAGTGTTACAAACGATTTCGATTTCAAATAAATGCTGTTCTTTTGAACTTTCTATTCATCAAACCTTCCACAGAATATTTATCAGCACAACTGTTTTCAACATTGATAATAAATAAGAAATGTTTCTTGAGCACCAAATCAGCAAATTAGAATGTTTTCTGCAGGATCTTGTGACACTGAAGACTGGAGTAATGATGCTGAAAATTCAGCTTTGGCCATCAAAGGAATAAATTACATTTTAAATATTTAAATAGAAAACAGTTATTTTAAATTGTAATGAATTCAATTGTAATGCTTTATGTCACTATCAAATATTAGCCCGTTTCTATGTGAAGCGCTACCTCTCATATAACATCTCCTTACTTGTTTTGGTGTCTTACTGTATTGCAAGTAGACTGAGATATTAGTTTAGTCATAACTACACTGCTCTATCAGCATCAATAAAAAATTATATTGTTTGGATTATTCACACGCTCAAATAATGATACGCCTGCGTCCTCACTGTAGTTCGCTAAATCCCTGTAACACACACAGACACGCTGATTTGGACACGGTATGAGCCCACAGAGAAAAGTCACAGTTACTTTGGCATATTGAGAGGATTTTAAAGGTGAAGTGTGTAATTTTTTGATGCTAAAATACCTTCTTTTATCGCAACAGTAGGTAGACGTCCTCAGGAAGTGTGAACACTGTGACACTATCAAAACATTTCTCTGTTCATTTGAGTACCAGACCAGCACGACACAGCAACATTGGCTCAACCAATAGCAGGACGTTGGGGCGGGGCTAGCGGTTTGGTTAACCAGTGGAAAACAGGGAGATTGTTTAGGAAATCTGTTTGAACACAATCATTGGCCCTGTCCCAAATCCCACCATGCTTGTAGTATTCCACCCAGAAATTGACTTCAATCCTGATTGTGTTAAATGATAGCAGCTGTTTTTGGACATTGATTTTTCTGTTTGAGTCGTAAGACACTCCAGGTCAGGTGTGTCGCAGCACTGGTGGTTTGGCCACATGGTTTTCTTTCCCATTTGATCAAGTCTGGTTCGTTTCACTTGACATGTTGACTGAGCTTTGCTACATTCGGGACGCTTTCCAGTGCATTCCTCTGTGCTCCTCAGTTCTTTTGATAGTGTGCCAAATTGCAAAACCCTTCAATCTGCTCAATTAAACGACTCTTTCTGCTTTGCTTTTGATGTGAAATTTCAAAACGTTGTATATGTGGTCCGTTTTGTAATGTAATCTCTCTCTCTCTCCCTCTCTCAGACCGACTGCGTTTGTCTGGCGGAGGAAAGATGGAGAGCTCCCCCCGATGGCAAAGGTGGATGATGCGTTCCTGCACTTCGAATCCCTCAACAAGTCGGATAATGGCATTTATGAGTGCCAGGCTGATAACGGGATTGGAATGGGGGACGTAACACACACTCTTCTGGTACAAGGTAATTAACGAGAGACAAACGAGGAAGAGAGCAGAATAGAGACAAAAGGTGTTTTCGTCATTGTTTATTTCTTCTGCTGATTTATGTTTACTTTCACGTCTCCTTTTTCTGAATTTTACTTTCCTTTCTTTTTGTTTCTCTTTTTGCATGACATGTTCTTTATTTCCTCTTCCATTTTCCCTCCCATCCATCATCCATCTCTCCATCCATCATTTTCCTTCATCTTCCAAGACCAGGAAGATTCAGACCTCTTTATTCTCACCTCTACTCTCCCTTCATTCTCTGCTTTTTCCACATTTTCTCCTGAAACTTCAGTTTCACCATCTTCTGAAGACGAAACTCTTCTTCCACTCTCATCTTCATCATCTTCCACTACCTTCCCCACATCCACTCTTACCTTTTCCTCGACTCTCCCTCCTTTCACTTCTGCTCCTTCCACTCTCCCTCCTTCTCCTGAAGTTCTCACCACCTCTCTTTCCAACGCTCTCTTCCCTGATCTCACTCTTCTGCCCTCCTCTGTTCCTGCCCACACCCCTCCCTCACCCCCCTCCTCCTCCCCTGCCACTCCATCATCTGTTCCTCGGCTGAATGGAGTGCACACCTTTACAGGTAATTCATTATACACATACACAAACCTAACAGTGGTTTAACATGCCACTGATCACAGTTACAGGTTGATGTGTGTGTGGGATAGGGATGGGCATGATTACCCGAGTGCTCTGAGAAGAGACTGCAATGATCAACCATGACAACACAATAATTGTCAGGGTTCTGTCACTTCGGTCTAGTGTTATTCATGATTTTGTGACAGAGCCCTGACACTCCTGTCATGTTTTTGTGTGAGTGCGCTCGAGCTGTGCGCTCTCGTCTACGTGCCCTGTTTCCTTGTTTCATGTTGGAGTGTGGTGTTCGGATCCCGGCACTCACATCTTGTTGAGTTTCGGTTTCGTGTCGGGGTCCGGACACTCGTGCTCCATGTTTTGTCTTGTGGGAGCGTGCGGTCTCGAGTTCACTCGGGCTGTACGCTCTTCTGTCCACGTGGATTGTGTTGTTTTGTGTAGCACATGGTTTGTGTTCGGCCGCGTGCTTTACTGTTGTCTTGTGTTGTTGCACGCAGCTCGTGTTTTTCATTGGCTGCGTGCTTTCATGTTGTCATGTCTTGTGTGAACACACGGCTTATGAGTATTCTCATTAGCTGCGTGTTCGTGTCTTGTTTTGTTAAAGCACATGGCTTCTGATTGTTTTGCTGGCTATGTGCTTGTGTTTTTGTTTTATGTGAGCACATGGCTTTTGTCTTTGTTTCCTGTGTGCCATGTGCTCTCATGTCAATTGTCTTGATCCCACCCATCTTGTTACTTGATTATTGGTTAATTTGCCCCACCTGTGTTTCCTTCATTACCCTCCTCATTTGCTCCCTATTTATTCTCCTTGTGTTTGCAGTCCTGTGCCAGTTCGTTGTTGTATGTATCCTGGATGTGTCCTGTCCTGTCCTGTCCTGTCCTGTCCTGTCCTGTCCTTTCCTGTCCTGCCTAGCCAAGCCAAGCCTTGTTGCCAGCTGTGTTTTTCCCTCCACGGGGTAGTTTTTGTTGCTTGTTTTGTTTTATTTTATTATTAATAAAAGCCCATCTCCTGCACCATTGAGTCCTCGCTCCATCCTTCACCCCCACCCCTGAAAATAATTGCCTTGAGTTTTAAACTTCAAAAAATTTCACACTGAACAAAATCCAGTAACAACCATGCACAGATCAGATAAAAAAGGGGTTATTTTGTAATTTATTTATTCTTGCATTATGTATTTAATATAATAATATTTAAGATAATAAAACTATTGTTAATATAAAAAAAACTACCATTCAAACGTTTGGGGTCAGTACTTAAAAAAAGAAGAAGAAGAAAAAAAAAGAAACTAATACTTTTATTCAGTGAGTACGCATTAAATTGACAGTGACAGTAAAGACTTTTACATTGTCTACTGATCGAAACAATCCTAAAAAATTTATCACAGTTTCCAGAAAAATATTAAGCAGCTGTTTTCAACCTTGATAATAATAAGAAATGTTTCTTAAGCACCAAATCAGCATGTTTGAAAATTCAGCTTTGCATCACAGGAATAAATTATATTAATATAATATTCCTAATATCATTAATGTTTTCTATTTTAATATATTAAAATAGAAAACAGTTATTTAAAACTTTAATACTATTTCAAAATATTACTGTTTTTCCTGTATTTTTTATCAAATAAATGCAGCCTTGGTGAGCATAATAGACTTCTTTCAGAAACCTAAAAAAAAATTCCCGACTCCAAACTTTTAAATGGAAGTGCATATTGTTTTGGCAATACCTTCTTTTTTTGTTAACATAGTATATTACATGGTCATGACCTAATGACATACATTTTGAGTGTGTCCAGTTAAAGGGATGGTTCACAGAAAAATTAAAATGTCATTATTTACTCATCTTGATCTAAACCTGTATGATGTATTTCTTTCATGGAACAGAAAAGGTGAATGTTCAGGTGAATATAATAAATGTGAATGAGAACTGCGGCTGTCAAGCTCCATTAATAACAAAAACACCATGAAATTAACAGAGAAGTATATCTGTCTTCTGAAGCCATATGATTAATTATTTTAATCATTATTCATTGATAATACAATGTAGCTTTTCTTCATGAGAGATAACTGTTCGAGTTACAGAATGAATCAATCATTCTTCATTTGATGTAGTTAAAAAAAAAATTCTAAATGATTTGTTCATGAATTGGACTGATTTGATTCTCAAGCTCCGTTCTTTAACTCCACACAGTCCTCATTCACATAGAGAATATTCTTCAAAAATGTATTATTGTTCCACAGAAGAAAGTCATACAGGTTTGGAACGACATGAGGGTAAGTAAATGATGACAGAATTTCCATTATTATAACTGTTTCTTCTATGAACCTGGAAATGCATCTTCCCCCTTTATCAATCTGGTCATTTGCAAAGCCTGACTGATAAGGACTGCCGATTTCTGTCACTTTACACGCTGCAAGTTCGATTCTGTCCCCTCCTCGCAGGTCTTTTTCCACATTGAACTCATTTAAACCGTACATTTGCATCATCAACATGAGTGCATCACGCAGAGACCCTCCCCAGGGGGGGACTTCAATCTCTATTCAAAAATGTGCAACAATGTGAGATCCCAATGGGGGACCAGAGCCTGTTCTATTTGTATGGAAGTCAAAGGAGGGCATGCCTGAATAAACTATTTTTGTAATGAATCAAACTGTTTATCACATAATAAATCGATTGCCTTGGTGGTAATCTTCAACGTTTTGTTGTAACAGTTTGGAGAGAGCTATATTTGGAGATTGCCATGAAAAATTAGCAATTTATAAAAGAAGGTTTTTATATCCAGCATTACATATTAATTTCGCCAACATAAAATTCATATAAAGACACCATATCAGGGTCATTATGTGATTAACTTGAAAGACAAATATGACTAGGGTGATCATACAGGCCATTTTTACGGGACACACCCTTGCCAGGATTTCTATATTTACATTTACATTTAGTCATTTTGCCGACGCTTTTATCCAAAGCGACTTACAATTGGGGAATATATTAAGCGATTCTTCTTAAAGAGGCAAACAGACACAGGAAGTGCTTGAAATGCCAAGTTTTAGGCATTGGGTCATGACGCACGACGCGCCATGATTGGTCGATTATGTACAATACCTGCATGTTCTTTCTTTCTTTATTTATATAGCACTATATAAATACAACTAAGTTGCCCAAAGTGCTTTACAAGGTACACATAGAAAATAACACATGAAGTAAATAGCGTTAAAAAAAAAATAATAATAATACAGTCCTAAAGCAACACCCATTTTAAAATGCCATAGAGAATAAATGCATTTTTAATTGCATCTAAAAATAGCCAGAGTCTGTGCCGTTCTGATAGCTAGTGGCAGCGTATTCCACAGATTTGGACCGCTCACCACAAACGCACGATCACCATTGAGCCTAGATCTAGTTCTGAGCACTGTTAAGAGTGCCAGATCACTGGATCTAAGTGATCTAGAGGGAACATCTTACGAGGAGATCTGCAAGATAAGGTGGAGTGCGGTTATTAATAGACTTAAATACCATGACCAGGATTTTGAACTCAATTCTGTATTTTACAGGTAGCCAATTCAACGAAGGCAAGGCAAGGCAAGGCAAGTTTATTTATATAGCACATTTCATACACAATGGTAATTCAAAGTGCTTTACATAAAATAAAAGAAAAAGAATAATCACAACAATAAAACAAGGAATTTAAAAACTTTGAAAATTATAAAAAAAAATTGATTTAAAATGAATTTAAAACGGTTAAGAATAGAAAACGATTATACATAAAATATAGTGCAATCAGTTCGGACATCGCACAGTGCTCATTCAATAAATGCACAGCTAAACAGATGAGTTTTGAGTCTGCATTTAAATGTGACTAATGTTTTAGCACATCTGATCTCTTCTGGAAGCTGATTCCAACTGCGGGTGGCATAATAACTAAAAGCACATTCCCCTTGTTTTGTGTGAACCCTTGGTATTTCTAACTGACTCGATCCTAATGATCTGAGTGGTCTGTTAGGTTTATATTCAGTGAGCATATCTGCTATATATTTAGGTCCTAGGCCATTGAGTGATTTATAAACGAGTAAAAGTACTTAAATCAATCCTAAATATAACTGGAAGCCAGTGTAAGGACCTGAGGACTGGTGTAATATGCTCAGATTTTCTGGTTCTAGTCAGAATTCTGGCAGCAGCGTTCTGGATGAGCTGCAGCTGTCTAATGGTCTTCTTGGGAAGGCCGGTGAGGAGACCATTACAATAGTCCACCCTGCTGCTGATAAAGGCATGAACAAGTTTCTCCAAGTCTTGACTGGAAACAAAACCTCTAATTCTTGCAATGTTTTTGAGATGATAGTATGCTGATTTAGTTACAGCTTTGACATGACTACTGAAACTAAGGTCTGTCTCCAGAATCACACCAAGATTCCTGACTTGATTTTTAGTTGTTAGACCCCTAGAGTCAAGGTATGCATTCACCTTGAGAACTTCATCTTTGTTTCCAAATGCAATGACTTCGGTTTTTTCTTTGTTTAACTGAAGAAAGTTCTCGCACATCCAACTGTTAATTTCATCAATGCATTGGCAGAGGGAGTCAATGGGGCTGTAGTCATTTGGAGATAAGGCTAGGTAAATCTGGGTATCATCTGCATAGCTGTGATAGGCGATTTGGTTCTTTCTCATTATTTGACTTAGTGGGAGCATATACAGGCTAAACAAGAGCGGTGCAAGAATTGAGCCTTGTGGGACTCCGCATGTCATGGACGTCCACTTAGACTTATGCTCTCCTATACTCACATAATAACCTCTCCCTTCTAAGTATGACCTGAACCATTTAATTACCATGCCAGAAAGCCCAACCAAGTTTTCCAGTCTCTCTAGTAGTATGTTATGATCGACAGTATCAAACGCAGCACTGAGATCTAGTAGTACCAGCACTGATATTTTGCCAGATTCAGAATTTAAGCGAATATCATTTATTATCTTAATGAGTGCTGTCTCTGTGCTGTGATGCGGTCGAAAACCAGATTGAAAATTGTCCAGGTATCCATTTGAGTTTAAGTATTTGTTCAGCTGATTAAAGACTACCTTTTCAATAATCTTTCCTATAAAAGGAAGATTTGATATTGGTCTATAGTTGCTCAATATGGTGTTATCAAGATTTCTCTTTTTCAGAAGGGGTTTAACAACTGCAGTTTTCAGGGAGTTTGGAAAAGTCCCAGAAAGAAGTGAGGCGTTCACCACTTCTAAGAGATCTGCTTCCAAACAGTTAAGCACCCTTTTGAAAAAATATGTGGGAAGTGTGTCAAGATAGCATGTTGACGATTTAAGGTGCTGTACTATTTCTTCCAAAATTTTGCTATCAATTTCTTCAAAAGCAGACATAGTATCTTCTTTTTGATATTGTGGTCGAATATGTCTAACCTCTGCATAACTTGGGGATGTGCTAATCGCCTTCCTGATATTATTGATCTTCTCAGAAAAGAAGGAAGCAAACTCATTGCATTTGCTGTCGGAGAGCATTTCACTGGCAATCTGATTTGGGGGGTTTGTCAGTCTCTCAACAGTAGCAAAAAGAGTGCGAGTGTTGTTTAAGTTACTGTTTATAAGGTTTGAGAAGAATGACTGTCTAGCTTTGCCTAGTTCCACATTGAAAGTACGAAGGCTGTCTTTATATATGCTATAGTGTATTTCAAGTTTCGTCTTCCGCCACATCCGCTCAGCTTTTCTGCATTGTCTTTTCATACTCTGAACTGCTGTTGATTTTCTCCAAGCTGATTTCTGTCTGCCAGTCTTCCTGCTGACTTTCAAAGGAGCAATGTCATCAATAACATTCTTAACTTTTGAGTTAAAGGAATCAAGGAGAAGATCAACAGAGTCTGCAGAAATGCTTGGTGTTAAAGATATAGCCTCCATAAATAGCACACTAGTGTTTTCGTTAATGCATCTCTTTCTGACTGAGACCGATCTAGATTCAGTGGTAACAGAGATCAATATATCAAAGAAAATACAGAAGTGATCAGATAGTGCTACGTCCTTAATAACAATGGATGAAATGTTTAGACCTCTACTGATGAGTAAATCTAGAGTATGTCCCCGATTGTGTGTGGGTTCATGCACATGCTGAATCAGGTCAAAAGTATTTAAAACAGTTATAATTTATTTTGTAGTTTTGTTTTCTGCATTATCTATGTGAATATTAAAATCCCCTGCAATAGCAAAACAGTCAAACTCTGAGGAAATCATTGATAGCATTTATGTGAACTCTTCAACAAAGGCTGGAGAGTATTTTGGAGGCCTGTAAATAATGATAAACAGAATGCGTGGAGCACCTTTCAACACAATCCCTAGATATTCAAAAGACAAGTACTGACCAAATGACACTTGCTTGCATTGATAGACATCTTTAAATAGAGCAGCTACACCTCCACCTCTCCTAACAGTCCTGCAAACACTCATGAAAGTGAAGTTAGGAGGGGCTGTTTCATTGAGGACCGTTGCACTGCAGCTGTCTTCTAGCCATGTTTCATTTAGAAACATAAAATCCAGGTTGTTTGTGGTTAAGTCATTGATTAGAAATGATT